>NC_030975.1:113105-413105 GCF_001298625.1 Saccharomyces eubayanus | reverse complement strand
CTCGCAAAGAAAGATCAGTCCAACAGCTCGAACGGTGTTTCGAACGTGCTTCGGGCCGTTAAATCGCACCACTCGAGCTTAGTAACACTGTTGGCTGTCTCACTTAACCCGCCGCCCCTCATAAGTCAAAATATTGCGATAGTGCCCACATGGTCGGTGATATACCGACCAGGTTGCACATACCACTTTTCGAGAGGAGATCTTAGCACCACCAACATTACCGATGACCAAAGGCCAAACCGAAACCGAAACCGACAGCGAAACCAAAAGCGATATAGAAAGCGGATGCATATCTTCTCACAGCTCCGCGGCGCGGCCACCCTCTTTTTTTTTTTTTGGCTTTTGATTTGAGCTCGTTCTTCTCTTTGCTGCCAGCTTTTTTCCCATGGAGATGAGGCGAGCGCCGTTTCGATCTGGTGCGCCACATGCCATAATGACGTCGTGAAGGCCGTCGCGCCCCTCATTTCCGTCGCGTTGCAACCTCGGCCCGCCGGGTACTGCCTCAAAACGGCGGGGCACACCGGGCAGTGCCCCTCTTTTTTTCAGGCGCCCGGGCAAGAGGAGAGCTCACCAGCCACGGCCAGCACGCCGCCCGCGGGCACAATGGCCGCCCGAATCCTTACATAATCCGCCTTCTGCGGTGGCCCTTACGTGAGGGGCGGAGTCGTATGTGCCGGTGGTGGTACCTGGCCCTGCCGCCCGGCCTGGCGGTTTGTATTTCCACGGAAAGAGCAGTCGTTCTGGTTTTGTGTTGCATGCCCGGAGTTAATTCTGTTTTGCAGCGGGTACCCTGACGGCGGTCTTATGCTCGGCGAAACCGTATAGCTTAAAGCCTGAGGGTGGTAGTATAGTATGTACGAAGCGGACGGAGGTTTCTCCGTATGACGCTATGATAAATAAGATCCATTCGGCCATGTTTTTTTTTTGGTGTTTGGTGTTTGCAAGCTACTTGACAAAAGCAAAACGCATCGCATTCATCCGTATACATGTGCGATAGCACCAAAAAAAATAAAAAAGTGGTGCATTAGAAAATTTACATACGCATTAGGCTTATTCACATGACCATAACAAAATGAGGGATGTGTATACATAGATACGTAGATACATACACATATACACAAGAGAGAGAGAGAGAGAGAGAAAGAGAGCGCGCGCGCGCGCGCGCTAGATAATGATCATTTGGATTCGGCACTCTTCTTCTTCTTTTTTTCCTCTTCGAACAGCGCGTCTACCTCCTTTTGCTTTTCCATTTGCATCTTCATTTGCTCTTCGGGTGAGGGCAGGTTACCTTCCACGTAGTCCTTTAAGGTGAACGTCTGGCCGCTCATCTGTTCCTGTTGTATTCTGATCTTTTCCTTTTCCTCTTCAATCATCTTCATAAACATTAAATAGTTTTTTTGACCCTCTTCGTGGATTAGGTCGAGCGGGAACTTTTGGCTGCCGCCCATGTCGTTGGTGACACCAAGCGCTTTTAAGGCCCAATTGCCATTAGAGCCGTCTCCGTGAAATTTAGCCTTCAATTTTTTTACACGTTGGTCGAATTCGGTAGCAAGGTTCTTCTTGTCTTGGAAACTGTCCAAGATCGGTCTAACATCCTTGGTTTGCTGCGTGGCCAGATACTCCAAAAATGGAATCAATCTGACCAGTTTGTCGTCTGCCTCACCGTTCCATGGTTCCATTGGGATGGCATTTTCAGGTTGCAGTTTGTAACTGTTTGGGTCGGTGTCGATGATGATGACTTTGCTCAAGTCTCTGTTCAATTTCGAAAGATCCTTGATGTGCACACCATCTTTATAAACACAGTGCTCTTTGAATAAGTTATAGGAAACAAATGCGTGAATAGGGTCCAATTTTTCAGCAATTTTTTCAGAGTACATCATATAATTGGACGAGAACAAAACAATTTCGAAATACTGCGACAAGTAACCCAAGAAATAGTCGGCGCCGGGTCTCTTCGCAGTTCTCCAACCATACTTTTGTGACCACTCAGAGTGGACCAGAAAGTCTTCTAATGTAATGACCAAGGTTAGTGGCCTTTGGTATGGTGGTGGTGGTGGTGGAGGTAGTAGATCAGGGAAAGGTGGTTCTTGGAAGTAAGTGAACATGGAATTGAAACGAGCTTTGAATCTTTTGTACATTAGTGACATCGTGTAACCATTACCGATGTCTTTCTTCAGTTCTTCCTCTTCTTGAGGCTCCCAATTTCTTGCCATATAGATAGTACCACCTGCTAATGCAGACAGTGAGAAAATATAAAACCAGTTAGCATACTTTTCTCTCTTTATGTCCGTAGAAGTTTGTCTTCTCCTCTTGGATTTTTCACCCTTGGAAGAAGGTTCATTCTGGCCTTGGCCTTCCCCTTCCACTTCCTCTGCTTCTCTTTTCCCTTCGTTTTTGGCTTGACCATTCTCATCAACATCAACACCGGCTTTGAACAACATGTCATTCGTAAGAATGGATTTGGGCTTGTCGTCCTTTATTTCCTTCTGTAACAGCGTCGACGAATTGGTTAAGAGTCTCTTGGACACCTGTACCGATGCCAATGTCCTAGCAGCAGCTGGAACAATTCCAAGGGCCCTTGGGTTTAGTCTCACTGAATTTCTCAGAATAGATAGCATTGCGGATAGATGTATTCTTGCAAAATGAATCCGGTTGCGAGTTCTGGAAAAGAAAAGTCAATAATAACGCCAAAAAAACTATTCACAAATGGGCGGGCGTTAGACGGTTCTATTTCGCTTGGTCCTGGCCTTTTTCTCTTGGTCTCTTTGTTGAAAATATGTTATTTCATTATTTAACGGGACCAACTAACTTTTCCATTTTTTTTTCCCTTTTCCGGCGTGTCTAGAAAAAAAGGTTCAATATCCTGAAAAAGTAATGGTGCAATATATATATATATACGTGAAATTGTACGTGATGGGCTTATGGGTTAAAGTAAACAATTGACATCATGTCCGCTAACATCGAACCGCAGACAACAGCTAAATGCATACTGTACACTACAAAGGGAAACATTGCCGTTGAATTGTGGGCTAAAGAATGCCCCCAGACTAGTAGGCGATTTTTAACAAAGCTGTCAGATGGTACCTACGTCAATGGGAAATTTAGTGAATTGAAACCAAATCAACTCCTAAGGTTTAGTACAGATGGTACTGCTGAGAAGTGCGCAGTCGCGCAAGAGAGAAATCCGCGGATAAGGTTCAGTAAAGATGGGCTATTTGGATGGGATAGGCAAAGAGATACGTGGTTTATAACTGTACAGGCAGATTCCAAACATGTCTTGAACGATTGTAACGTATTTGGAAAAATCGTCGGTAAATCTATCTACGCCTTCAGAGAGATATTGAGTGGTGAGATCGAAACCACCACTCAAAACGATGAGGTTAAGCAATTTATGTACCCTGCAGTTTTAAAAAGTTCTGAAATTACTATACCGTATTTTAAGGATATCTCTCTTTCAAAAAGAGGACATGATAATGATGAGGAAATACGACAACAGCCAAAGAGGAAGCTTCAGAGATCATCGAAAGTAAAGATGGTATATGAAGATGAAGATGACGATGATGGTGATGATGACATTAAAGATGACGTCTTTGAGAATAAGCCAACCAAGAGAATGGTTCTTCCTGCATGGATCAAGGATAACCAAAGCGTTCAACCTAAGCCCGACGTGTCCGTAGATCAGCCACAACACCCCTCATCAGACACTGAACCGGTAGAGCTGCATGATCAAGCCGACCCACCAACTAAAGACCCAGAGGAAGTCGAAGAAAAGGTGATCGATAAAAGAGAGCAAGAAACGTTGGATATGTTAGCCAAATTCCAACAGCAAATAAAAAACAAAAAGATTCTCAAATGAATGTAAAAACTCTTGTGAGTATGTATATTTATGGGCTTAAAATGTTTTTAATCTAATAAAGCATAAAAACTTTTATAAGCTAGATCTAAATCAAACAATAATTCTCTTATCTGAGTTTCGTTCAGGGTATCGCCAATTGATAACTTATTTATTTTGACAATCCAATCGATCAGTTTCGATCTGTTTTCAAAATCATCCCTGGTGACACGGTTTATGCTGATTAATAGTTCTGCTAATAAGGGGTGCAATTGATCCTTGGCATTATAGTTGAGTTTCAAGGCATCCATTACGGTGATGAAGTTACCGGTGGCTTCGGCGACGTATTTAGCATTAAATTTTTTATCGCTAGAAGAAGCCTGCTCATTACCGCCCGACGCAGCAGTGATGGTGGTAGAGATGGCATGTTCTGCTGTTATCGGTATACCTCTTTCCAGTCTCGTTATTGCGTTTGAAGCTGTAATGTTGTATTTGTCTGAGAACGATTCGATGGATCGGAAATGTTTGTTGATTTCGTCTTTATTCTGCGAATTTAAGTAGATCTTGAACTGCTTTAATAGCTTATCGACCGTATTTGTGTATTGAGTATCGTTTATAGAGTCCTTCAAATACGCTTTTTCTACATGATCTAAAGTTATTATAATGGAATATATTTCAGATAGTGTTTCGATGATTTCTTTGTCTTTAGACGTTATAGAGTTGTCAAACAGGGGTACCTCGTCACGAAGTAACTGGAAAACATCGGGATTCTGATTTAGCGGTATATCTGGTCTTGACATTGGTGTGCGGTATGTGGCCCGGATAATATATTGCTATTAAAAAGCTATGTACAACTATAGTTATAATTAACTGTTGTATTGTGTTCTTTTTTTTTCAATGGGAATGAAGGCATTGTATTTTTTGTCTCTATACAGAAGTAGGGCGAGAAAATGCGGAAGGAAGGTTACCTGATCGCAGTGAAGAGTATATAATACACAATAGCATAGAGATATCAATATATATTTCGTTTACGTATACAATGTGTTACAAGAATCCGTGTTATTGTATGACGGGGACTCTTTTTAGTTTAGAGGGGTCTATGCGGSTAATGTCCTTTTGTAAATACAGTATATTGAAACTATTATTTGTTTCGGCGTCGTTGAAATAGTAAATTATTGGCGGTAAAGAGGGGTATTCTAAACAGTTCGCACTGGTGTTGCTGTTGCTTACGTTCTTTTTCTTGATCTGTCCAAAGGTTTTATAAAATTTCTTGGCAAATTTGGCGGTTTGCCTTTCCTGCGATATTAAGTTTTCAATCAGTGGTAGTTGATTTATCGACCAAAATGATATGATTATGGGATGGTTAATTTCAAAGTTTTTTAAACTTTTATTAAATTTCAATTTTATTGACAGAGAGTGAGAAACATTGAAATGCTGGCCTATTGTGCTTATTGAATTATGGTATTGTAAAGGTATATCATCGACTTTATTTATTAATAGTTTGGTTTCAGGACAACTTGAGTCAGGAGATTCGAAACCTTGTAGAAGTTTGTCCTTTGTGAACAATTTTATGTTGAACTGGAAATGCATCGAATTCATGGAAATTGTTTGGTCAACTGTTCTTATGGAAGTTTGCAAAACGTTTGAAGTTTGGGTGGATGAGAATTCGGATTGGTTTTTCAAAATTTCCAAGTACTCTTGAACCTGCGTAGTAATCGATTTCAGTTTGAGTTTGGACTTGAACTTCTTCTTTGTGGAGAAAAGCGTCGGCGTAGACATATCGAAATCATTCGGGGAAGAACTGGTGGCACTATTTGGGAATGGATTTAGCCTAATCGATATGGAGAGCTTCAACGTATCATTGTCCATGGAAACGCACGGATTTTCAATGGAGTAGTTGATCAGAAATTTTTGGTCCGGGGAAGTGATATTTGGTCTGTTGATCGGTCTGAAGTATGACGGTGAAGGGAGATAAGTGTATCTTTCGACGTTTATCGGGTAGAGGAAGTTCCGCTTCTTGTTCGAGGTTGCCCCGGTGGCATTTGCGTAGGAGACTGTACAGTCTAGGAAAGTCTGCGTCTTACCAAATTTCGGGTTATAGTTTGTCTCTTTGATATCGTCGGGTAGACCTATTGTCAACGGTATATCTATGCCGATAAGATCGTTGCTGTTACTGCCGGTGATATCATGGGTAGGGTGGGAAAGCACAATGTTTTTCTTGTAATGAACGGTAGTGTTCTTGTTGTTCGTATCCGAATTGCCGTTAGGGGAGTCTGAAGAATGATTGAAGGGAGCGAGAGAGTTGTTGGTACTACCGTACAGGTTCTTGTTGAAGTAGAGTTCGACGGTTTTTAGGATAATTTCAATATTTACCAGATGGAAAGGCAACGAGTCATTGGATCGCACTCTTAATTGGCATTCGATTCGGGGCAGCGTATCGGGCAAACCGGGGCAACCACGTATCACAGAATTATAGCTTGGTTTCAGTGAAATGACAGGGTATGTCATTTTCGGGATTTTTTACGTGTGTCGTTAAACAAACAGAATGTACACAGAAAGCATCCCACGAAAAAAAGCGTCTCGGAGTGACAATAATTGTGCCAGCTAAGTGAGTGGGGGGGCGTATTTAACCAGCGTGCTTTTGCGATTTCCAGCTTCCTATCTTTTTTTTTTTTATTTTTCTTACATTAACCTGATTCGGAGCGCGTTATATAAGTCATGACAATATAATAGATATGTATATATATATATAGATATATAGAAGATGAAAAGGTGGGGCAGACAAGGAACATTGCATTGTATCCGACACACTATCATCAACGCAGAAACGCAATGCAGCACGATATTGTCGGCAACAACCAGGTGGAGGCCTGCGAGTTGAAGTGGGACGAGATCAAGGGCATCATCGAGTCCGGAGAACTCGCCCGCCTGAAACGAAGTAGAGAGACGACCGAGAAGTACCACGAACACAAGAGGTTGACCAGCGGCTTGGACATGAACCAGTACATGTTGCAGCAATTAGGATGGTCATCAGACAAGCCGCAGTCCCAGGACGCCGTTGAGAGGGCCTTCAGTGAGCGGGCGCTGTATGTTCTACGCGCCAACGACTTCCCGTACAGCTTCGAGCCGGGCGTCGTGCACCTTGTTCTGTGGTCCAAGATCGCCCTGCCCGTCCATTCCCCAGACAAGGCCGTGCGCGATGCGGCCCAGGCACGCCTTACCGCGTTCCTTCAGGCACAACCGCTGCTGCGGTCGCTTGTGAGCGCGGGTCACGTGGCCTGGTTTGTCAATTACCCGGCTCTGCAGAGCGTTGCCCGGATCTTCCACGCGCACGTGCTACTGTTCTTCCCACGGAACTGCTACTCCGCGGAACAGGAGCGCGTCACTGTCGACGAGATCCTGTCGCACGGCTTCGAGCCGCTGGCCTAATGGAAAAGACCTCTCCTTTTCTTTTCTTTTGATTTTTCCAGTCCGCCCAAAAGCGCTACATACTTTTACTACCTACGTACATAGTCTTATTAATAATGTTAGTGGTAATGCGATGAGCTGATACAGAAAATCGATAAACCAACCACACACATACACATACACAATACAGAATCCTGAATCTAGTACACAACAAGCAATGCAAATGCAGCTCAGGAAAAGGAAAAGGGTCGATTATACGGGCAAAAATTCAGCGTCCGATCCGTCCGTTACTACAATCATACCCACTATAGTCGTCCCTAAGAAACGCAAATTGAATAAGCCGGGGATGATTGCGCCAGTCATTCAAAGCACCACCGCGACACTGAGCAGCTCGAATATCATAATACCGAGACCTTTGCAGCGCCCCAGCTTCCGCAATAGCGCCGAATCACCCACACACGATGATGGCCTTGAAGTAATTCCTGTGTTGGAAATTCAGAAGAGTCTTTCAAGTTTGATTAAAAGACAGGAAAGCTTGTTTTATAAGGATTTGAAAAGGCCGACTCTAGTGGGTTTGAAAAATTTCGAAATGCTGAGGCTACCTAACGACTTGCAACTTTTACAAAACATCGTAAACCTGCTGCAGTCGTTCGACCAACTAAAGAGCAGCAACCTGAAGCCAAGGCCGGCTGGCGTTACTGGTTCGAAGGCATTCTCTCAAGCGCACTCGAATAACCTGAAAAAATTAATCGTCGAGAAAAAACATCTCTTTAGCCACCCCAATCGCAGCAGTACCGCCCACCAAAATGACGTTCTCATTCACGAAATAGCGAACCTGCATTCCATAAACCTCATAGACCTGCTGAACCTGGAAATGTACAACAGCACCAGCCACGCGAATAACACCGGATCGCAAACTACAGCGAATTCCATGACGGTTAACAGTATTGTGAAAAAACTCGACAAGCCAATCTTGAAGGAGAGAAACAACGGTTTGATGTGGCCTCACAAAAGTAGATTCAAAGCGAAAAAAAACCAATCTTCGCAAAACGACTCATCATTGATCAATAATACTAACATCACTTTATACAACGATATATAGCCGCCACTACATAAAAATAAAAACACATCTGCATCTTCTCTTTCAAACGCAGCCCTGTAGAGTGTTCCGAGGACATTCTGCTATCACATGTGCCACCAATTCCCCTTATGCAATTCCCCTTATGCTTTAGCAGTAGGTAGTATAATTTATTTCTGTACATATCTGCACGCTAATTATGATATTGATCAACACTTTCTTTCTTGCTTCGCCTTGCCTTCGTTAACGATTTTCTGAAGGAAAAAAAAAGATAGATGTGCTTTCAAGACAATGTAAGGCGTATTTCCAAGCAGACAACAGAATAGAAACAGAATAAATTATTCACGAATCAGGGGGGAACAATGGAGGTCCAGATAGACGAGCTGATCAATAATGATCCAGTTTGGTCCAGTCAAAACGAAACTTTGATTTCGAAACCCTATAACCATATTCTGTTGAAACCAGGTAAAAACTTCAGACTGAACCTAATCTTACAGATAAATAGAATTCTGAACCTACCTGAAGACCAACTGGCCATCATCTCACAACTAATTGAGTTCCTGCATAACTCCAGTCTTTTGATCGACGATATAGAAGATAATGCTCCCTTGAGAAGAGGCCAAACCACTTCCCATTTGATCTTTGGCATCCCATCCACCATAAATACCGCAAATTACATGTATTTCAAAGCCATGCAACTCGTATCCCAACTAACCGCAGAGCCGCTACTCTACCATAAACTAATGACCATCTTCAATGAAGAACTGATTAATCTGCATAGAGGCCAAGGTTTGGATATATACTGGAGAGATTTCCTGCCTGAGATCATACCCACCCAAGAAATGTATTTGAACATGGTCATGAATAAAACGGGTGGTCTTTTCAGATTGACTTTGAGGCTCATGGAAACCCTGTCTCCTTCCTCGCACCACGGCCATTCGCTGGTTCCGTTCATAAATCTTTTAGGTATGATCTATCAGATTAGAGACGATTATTTAAACTTGAAAGACTTCAAGATGTCTAATGAAAAAGGCTTCGCCGAAGACATTACTGAGGGGAAGCTATCTTTCCCCATCATCCATGCTCTAAATTTCACCAAGAACGAACGTCAGACTGAGCAACACGATGAAATCATAAGAATTCTTTTATTGAGGACAAATGACACAGATCTAAAACTAAAACTGATTGAAATTCTAGAATTCCAGACTAATTCTTTGAACCATACAAAAGATTTTATCAATCAGTTAGTGAACATGATAAAGAATGATGACGAAAATAAGTACTTGCCCGATTTGACCCAGCATTCAGATACTTCTACCAATTTACATGACGAGCTATTATATATAATAGATCATTTATCCGAACTGTGAATCAAAAAAGCAGACCTCCTCCCCCTTTTGCATTTATATATACAGTATTTCTTATATACGTATTATTGCACCATCTTTTGGTATATTTCAAATAAATCTTTTAGTTCGCATATAGTTAAATCCTCAAATTTGTAGCCTTTGTATTTCTTCCATGACTTTTGGAGTTCCTTTTTCTCAATACTGTTAACACTAGCATTAGCACCTACTGTCAGATCACCTGTAAATTCACGATTCCCACGTTCTAAAGACGCCGAAGATTGCGATGATGATGACGTTGACACGTCTCTGGAAATTTCTAATGTATCTCTATTGATTAATTCTATGGACAACTGGGACGAACTTCTTGGTATGTTCAAATTGTTGTTGTTGTTGTTGTTGTTGTTGTTGTTGTTGTTGCTATTGCTGTTATTGTTATGAACAGTATTGCCGCCAACGGCGTTGGGGTGTGGTGGCGTATACGATCTAATTTTACCAATAATATTCTTCAATGATGAGTCAAAGACAGTTCTGAACCCATCATATGAATTTGATCTAGTGACATCCGGTCTTTGAATAGTAGGGGTTACAATTTCTCCCATGTTACCACTGCCGTTGCCGTTGGTTTTATGCATCACGCCGTTATTTGATGGCAATGCGACTTTACTACTTATTGAACATTCTAAGATCTTACCTTCGCTTTCTGTTAACTTATC
The DNA here is from genome assembly GCF_001298625.1 of Saccharomyces eubayanus. Taxonomy (NCBI): domain Eukaryota; kingdom Fungi; phylum Ascomycota; class Saccharomycetes; order Saccharomycetales; family Saccharomycetaceae; genus Saccharomyces; species Saccharomyces eubayanus. The sequence continues at coordinate 402,725 of NC_030975.1, read as the reverse complement.
TTGCATTTCATTTGAAAAATCATTTTTAGTTAAGCCTTCAACGAATACTAATGCAGCTTCCAAGTTCGTTAATGCAAATGATTCCGTTTCGACAAGTTTTTTCTTATATCTAAACAACCTGATGAATTCTGCGTTTAAGAAAATATCACGCGGAACAATAGTGATGATGTAGTAAATTAATAACGATAAATAGTCGTCATTGGACATTTCTTGAGAATATGTCATGATCTCATGCAATTTCAGTAATGCCTTGATCTTTTCACATGGCGAAATCGAATGGTATGTAAATTCGAATAAGATTTCTTTGATCTCTTCAAATTTGGGTTCTGGATCGATACCTTTATTAAGACTCAAAAACTTTATCAAATTGATTTTATTCATTATAGAGAGTTTTGATAGACAGAGTATTTTATCATTCAACAGTTTATTATATTCTGTAAATTCAGTACTGTTTCTAAACAGATTTCCAACTTTGAAAGTTTGTAGTTGGTGTGTTTTGAAATTTTTTAATTTATTTGGTGAGGATACAGATGTACCTACTATAAGAATTTTCTTAAAGACGTCTCTTTCACAAAACTCCATGTACTTTTCAATCCTCATATTGTTCAATTCATTGATTCTCAATTGCCTTTTGATCTCCTCTGGTGATAACATTTGAGTGACATTATTAGAGTTTGAAGTTGATTCATTACTGAACAGTGATGAAGACCTCCTTGGTCTCATGATTGAATTTCCACTGCTACTCCTACTCCTTGCAAAAATTCCGCTAAGTCCACTACTCAATGTTTCTTTAGCAGCTAAAAATGAACTAGGGCTCCCGTTAGTACTATAGTTACCATTATTGGTCATTGAACTGACATGCTGAAATGACGCTTTATCAAATTTTATGTAAAAGCTTTGGAAAAGACTTGACAACTGCAATACTGATAATGGCCGTACGTATTTGGGCTGCTTTAAGTCATCAATAAAAATATCGATTAATCTTGACAACTCTGGTGGTAAATTACTAACACCATTTAATGCATCGTCAATTTCTTGCTTGGTCAATGTAGGGGATTTGGTACCATCCGGCGTTTCACTACATGCAGATTTCTCATCGATATCACAACTACTTTTTTCGTCGCCACTTTGATCCTCGTGCAATATTGGTTGAAATTGCATGCTACTTGTTGTGTTTTTGTATGATTCCCTAATCGATTGGTTTGGATCAAACCTCGGGTTTGTTATTGGAGGTGTGAATAACTGCCTAGCCATTTGATTTTCTATTATTGAAGTAGTATGCTCTTTTTGATCAACCTTTGTATTGTGCTTCTAAAAATACCCTTTACTCTCAAAGGAATTATTCTATAACTATCTAAGGAAAAACCGATTCCCTTCCTGCTCGAATCGATAAACAGCGCACCAATTTTGACTAAAAAACAATAGGCTAACGGCAGTATATCTGTGATGTATCTTTGCTATGGCAATATATTTTACTTGATCTTCATTGGGAATCGAATAAAACTCGCTTATGCCACACTTTTTTTATCCGAGAACCGCTCCTTTACGAAACAAATTTTAAAGTGTATACAGTACGAAGGTAGTGGTCTGTTTCTACAACGGGGCTCGGATATAGGTTACAAGGCATCACGTTAAGGACAATCCGGAGTCATTGAAGTTAGTTGTAGGTTTAGATGATTTTTTTCTTTCCATGAGTTCCCGGTTTGCAAGAAGTGATGTCAACTCGAATCATATTAGGAAAAGAAACCATTCTCCAGATCCGATAGGAATTGATAATTACAAAAGAAAAAGACTGATTATAGACTTAGAAAATTTATCTCTAGATGAGACAGGCCCCAAAAACGCACGCACAGACGATAGTAACCTTGTTCATAACAACATAGCATTCTCTGATGCCATCCACGACAAGGCTCTGAAAGACATCATCAAATCCTCAACAGGCAATAATCATCACAGTGGGTCGATATATGACAAGATTTGGGAACGCCTAAGAGAGGAGAGACTACAAGTTATAAAATGGGCTGACTACAAGGAAGTTGCTTATTCGAATTGGTGGAGGTGGTTTCATAATCAGTTTGCCCCAAAGCCCACCTATGATGGAGAGGCTGACACCGATGTTGATATGTTGGTCATAGATACTGACGTGGATATGGATGAGTAATTCGTCGCTAGAAATTCGCATATACAAAATGATTATTTATTTACACGTTCGTAATATAGCATATAAGCATACTTCTGTTCGTTTAGAACTGTTGAGGTTTTACTTTCCTTTATGTTAGCATCAGATATTTGCCAATAAGGATACTTTAGAGCACTTTTAACTTTTTTGTACCTTCGTTTTCCGTTGCAGTTCTTCATAGATGTAATGGTTTGAATGTGGTTCTTGGCTTCAACATCATTATCAATGATAATTGATGCGCTTTCTACGTAAGAATCAACTTCACTGTCAAAGAGAATATCACCCTTACTTCTGTAGCAAACGTAGTGGCCGCGTGAATGAGAGCCAGTGTGCTTCACAACACTTTTCAAATCATACTCGATTTGTCCGTATTTTGCTAATGTTCCATTCTCGATGGATGCGTATTCTGCAAGTTTTATCGTTTCTTCAAATTTCACATTACAGGGGTTCCTGGTATATGTCATTCCATTAAATGTAGATCTTGATAAGTGAATTACCAAGATTTCAGGCAGTTGAACTACTACATCTTTTTTTATGACTTTACTCTTCACATTAGATGTACGCAATTTATCTTTTGCGTAATGTTTGATGTACTGTTCAACTTCTATTGGTAGGTCTTCGTTAATTGAAGCATCATTCGCATAATTTCTTAAGACATCTAATATTGTCAGTTCTTCCTGTGAACAATTTTTGAAGTTTCTATACTTTTCATGGTTTAGGATGGCCCTGATTTGACAAATCAAGCATGAGTAGTCTTCTATGATTTCCGTTTCATCGTTCGCCAGAATCTTCGCTAGTTTCTCTGATGATTGTTGTGGTACCATCAGTTCACGAATGAATGACTCTTGATATGATGGTTTTGATGTCCTGTTGCATTGTAAGCAAGTCAAAAATTTGGAAGTTTGGCCCTGAAACGGAAATTTTGGTACATTCGAATCAGACATATATTTAGTATATTCAACTAACTTCGAGTGTTCTTCTTGTAAAGTTTGTAACAAAAGTAGCGTAAATTCATGCGCATCATTTTGTTGAGATGAAATTTTTGACTTGAAGATGGATTCCAATGTTTTTACCACTATTTTTGGAGATATTGTTTTCTTATGCTCTCTTATAGACACCAGATCCGAAACTAAACTCAGAAGGCTTTCATGCAAGAGGGTAGATGATGAAAGCTGGCCTCCACATCTATTGACGTCTATAATCTCACCCATTGCAAGGCTTTCTCCCTCTGCATCTCTGGATAAATCGGATTTCAAATCTGGTTTATTTAATTCTCGAAGGATCAAGTTGATCGCCTTCAGATATTTCACAAATCTGGGTATGCCGGCCAAACTCTGAAGCGATGAAGTTATAAAACAATCATTTCCATTATTTATCAAACCGACCGTCGTATATTTTCCGATTCTTTGCTGAGAATTTCCAAAGACAAGCGCATGTAAATTGGGGGCGATTATGTATAGAGAGAGACCAATTATCAACCCACATGAAACTTTTTTTGCTAGAGAAGCCGGAGAGCTTATAAGGTCATTTAGTCCAAACTTATTATAATTGTGATAACTACTGTACATTCCATATACCCCTTGTGTAGTCGAAGACGAAAAGTGCTATCAATAATAACTATTCGTGGATCTTTTAGAGCGAATCTAAGATGTTAACGTTTAGATTTGCTAAAAATTTCTATTTTCCCATCAGCCCAAACCAATGTACTTAGTGATATCTAAAGGCGACCGCTTAGTCGAATTGTCGAATTCACGTTGAGTTTCCTTCTAATCCCTAGTGATATATTTCTTAAAATTCACCTCCATTGCTTTATTATTTTTAATGGACTCGCTCTCACTAGATTTAAAAACGGAGTAGCTTTCTTAAAGGGTGACTTTTTRAAAACTAAATGTAAATAAAAGATTAATTTCAGAACACATAAATTTGCCCTTTTAGTTTACTTTTAATAGTACATAGTGTACATACGTAATAAAATCCGGCCAGTAAATATTTTTTAAAGAAAAATTGCAATTTTCATATGCGTTTTTCTTTTATCAAGATACCCATACGTTCAAGCACCGGTACTACCAAATTTATTGGACCAATCCTCATATTCTTGTAGGGATTCCGGCGATACACTTTTCTTTATTGTCACTAACGAATTTTGAAAGTCTTTGATTTCAATTCCTCTAATCTTATCGAAATCTGCAAACATCAGCTTATCTCCTAAATCCCTAATAGGTTCCATTGCTGCTTCTTTTGCTAACGATGTAAGGTCAGAACCGGAAAACCCATCCGTTAATTTTGTTATTAATTCATAATCCAGATCCTCCAAGTTATTCTTTTGCTTAGCCATTAATCTCTTCAAATGATATAGTCTAGTTTCGTAATCTGGAAGGGGAATATATAATCTTCTCGAAAACCGTCTTCTTGCTGCATCATCAATAGCCCAAGGTAAATTGGTGGCTCCCAAAACAAGTACTCTGCTATCAAGCATATTCGTTTGATCTTCAGCCTGAGCAGTCGCATTTGATAACGAAGACCATTGAATGAGAAGCTCTGTTTTGATTCTCCTCGACGACTCATTTTCATTATCAGAACGAGCAGTCAACATCGAATCGATCTCATCTATGAAGATAATAGAAGGTGACAGTTTTTTCGCCATGTAAAATAATGCTCTAATCAGTTTTTCAGATTCACCGAGATATTTCGATAGTAAAGAAGATGCACTTACACTGAAGAATGTAGAGTTGGATTCTGTTGCAACCGCCTTAGCGATCATTGTCTTACCTGTTCCAGGTGGGCCAAACAAAAGCATACCTCTGATAGGTTCTCTGAGACCTTTGAATAAATCTGGTCGTAAAAATGGATAAACCACGGCCTCTTTCAAAGAGTTCTTAGCGTTTCTTAACCCCGCAATATCATCCCAATATACTTTTTCATCTGTTACCAAGATTTCATTAAGGATCTGTTCGCAGGCGCTTCGATCTACTCCTTGAACGGACTTTAATATGTCTTCTTTTTTGGGATCCATGGATAAACTTCCAGAGCTTTCCCTATCAGGTGTAGCACTTTTGGAACGTCTTGGCCTCGGTTCGGTAAATGTTGCAGTCTCCGAAACAAGTATTGGTGAAGTAGGCACCGAATTTGGTTCATTCTTCCCGGTAGCTTTATTGCCGTTGGCTTTATTCGATTTTAAGTGCGCATTTGTAGACGAACTCCTTGAAGGTTTACTGTTTTGCCTATTGAAAGTGGGTGATTTTATGATCGGTCGATTGACCATTGGCTTTTTGTAATCATATCTTTTTTTTAAAGGTTGAGTTGATTTATACCGTATTGAGGGTTCATTAGTAGGTAAGCCATTATTACTCATTTTTGTTTGATTTGCCCCACTTTGATACTGAGACCAGGCTAATTGTGCAGCCATTCCTATATCTGTTGCTTCCATTGATTTTCGTACTGGAGTGCACGTTTTTTCGTTGGCTATTCGTGAAACATCAAGCGACCTTCTTTTGCTTACGGCGTTATCAATCTTTCCGACATATTTCGACTTTAAAGAGGGATTATCAAGGCTAGCTCTTGATTTGTAATTTGTTTTCCTATCATGTTTTAAGGTTGATATACGTTTCTTTTCCGCTTGCTCCCTATGCTTGCGTTGTTCATCTCTTTTGACTCTCTCCTCCTCTAGTTTTTGTGCCACTTCATATTCGACTTTTTCCTTAACTTTTAACTCAATCAATTTTTCCCTTTGGAGTTCTAATTCCTTCTCATACTGACGATTCGCTTCTAATTTTTCTTCTTCTTCCAACTTTCTTGCACGTCTGATATTATCTGCCTGTTTATTGATTCTTGCCTCCTTTTCGTCAACTTCTTTTAGCTTATCCTTCTTGGAACCCATTTTCCAAAGTTTTGGAAAACGTAGACTGTTTCCTGTCTTAAGACCCAAAACAGACGAGGATGATGAGAGAGAAGAACTATTGTTCCCCTCGGTCATGAGTTTTTCTGTTTGACGACGTGAAATCCTGATGTCTTGGCCAAGTATTTGGAAATCTTCAATAACGCTCTTCAATTCAGGATGATCAACCACAAGGTTTCCTAGTCCTTTCTTTAGAACATATGTCCTTTCAATTTTCCGTAGGCCCTCATTGACGTATACCAGTAGAGCATCTAGATTTTTGTGAATTTTTCCATAGATGACTGGTTCCTTATTACCTTCACCATTGTCAATTTGGGTTGCTAAATTTTTGTATTGACTCCTGACGACGGAATAAAGCAATTGCAAAGACTGTGCCAACGTGAAGTTCTCAGGTATAACGAACTTCTCATGTGCCATAATCTCTAAGGAAGTATTACTTGTCTTTCGGAGTTCCTTTATATGTAATGCCTTTCCTGTTTTGCTTATAGGTTGTGTCATTTTTTATTTTTCAGAATTTCTGATAGTCAATCCATTGAATGGATTTTCCAAGTCCGCCAGGTTCTGGCATTTGAGATTCTCAAAATGAGTGGGAAACATAAAGTCATCCAGAAATGCCTGTCAAGTCATGAAATAGAAAACGTTTCGATATTTACACATAGACATACATATACACAGGTATACATATATTTATTTTTATAAAAGTTATAAATAATCTTAATGAAAAGTTCTCGTTATCGTCGCTTCGTTACATCGTAGGGGAAATCATTTCGTTTAACAACCTTATTAGGCTATGAAGGTGTGTTATGTTGTCTTTTGCAGTACTTGAGCTTCTCATCTTCTGTCATTGATCTAACGTTCCAATTTTTAAAATTCTCAAAAATACAAATCTCCTTGTTATTTTTGGTCAAGTTTCTAAAATATAATGATAAAGAGTTCAAAGTCAGGCCATTGTTTATCCTGAACTTCTCTAAATCTCCGACCAAGATTTTCCTTATGTCTTCCCTCGGTTGTTGAGGATTCGTGAATCTACCGAGCTTTATGCCACGGTCACATTCCGTTTCAATGTAATCCATAATGATTCTTCTTGTAGGGAAAAAATGGGAATCTTCGCTAACTTTCCATCTTCGCCAACCATAGTTCTCTATTAATTTCTTTATCGAAGATTTCCCATTCAAACCAATATACCATTCTGCATATAAGTCCCATATTGTCTTATTTTCCCTAGACAATTTATATTTGATGGCCTCATTCGGTCCTGCTTTGGATCCTTTTTTATTCATCATTTCAGATTTGGGTGCATTTTGCGAGAACGATGGGGATACCTTTGTCATCGTACAGGTTGAATTTGTGGCTTCAGTGGAACCATTGATAGTGGAAATGGGCACTAGTTTTCCAACATCTGTACTACATGGAGTACCGCCATTGCTATCTTTGTCAAAATCTTTCGGCTCGGGGCTATTCTCATTTGGCGCTGAAGTCTTTGACATAGATGTCAGTTCTTTAGCAACATCGTCCCCAGTTGTTTCTATGGGACTCTCCGGCATGCTGGTAGTGGAATCATTGTTTGGAAGACGTGGTCGCTCGGCAAGTTTTGAAGGAGAATCTTCAGTAATCTTCTTAGAGTTATTGTCTGTTGTTGAACTTGAACTACCACCGACTACAAAATCTGGGGAAGGCTGATATTGTTGAGGTGAACGGAGGGATTCCGCGGAATTCGCAGCTACAGCTGTGTTAGCCAATGTTGAAAGAGGCAACCTTGGACTCGAGATTGATTTTGAAAGTAACGAATCAAGAGCTGTTTGAGACGGCGTTGGTTTATCGTCCAGCTTAAATCGTTTACTGTAGGGCGATTCATTGATAGGTGATGGAGAAAAGGGACTGCCCGTTGCTGCAGACGCTATTGAACCTGGTAACGGTAGTCTCCTCTTCTGAACTATATCTTGCGGCTGCGGTGCCAAGGTGTTGAAAATTGGCTGTATAGAGTTACTCAGGCTCGGAAACATATTAATGGGTGCTAGGGCAGGACTACTGATACTTTGGCTGTGGCCCTGCGATTGCCCTTTCGAGTCCCTTTGCTGAGTTTGAGTTTGAGTTTGAGTTTGAGTTTGTGAGTTTGGTTTTGAGTGACTCGAATCGATCGATTGAACTAAATTGCTCAGTATATTCGAATTGATGCTATTCTTATCCAATATCAATATCCCCCCACCTGTGGAAGATGCATAGTTTTCAGACTTCGATACGGATGCTTGGTTACCTGAAAGGAGTTGTCTTTGTAATTGCAAAATTTGATTACATACATTACCTACAGAATTCATATCCGACTTAAGCTGTGTAATCTCTTGACTTAATCTAATGTTCTCTGTAGTTAATTTCTTCGACAATTCTATAAAATACGAGTCAACTTTTTGATTCATTTCCTCTGCGGAAGGGTTTAGAAATTGATTCTCTATTCCTGTAGCGTTGTTTAGGGAATCTGTAGCATCATTGTTTAGGTTTCTGATGGAACTAATTCCCTTAAATTCCCCGTTTTGGAAAAGTTCAGGTATAAATTTGGAAATAAATGTTACAATGTTGGGTAACAATAGAGGATGCTGACTTAAATATCGGAGATCCTGAATTGCTACTCTACCCATGAATTCGAATAATTCACAGAGAGAATATAGCTTATAATTTGTTCTATCTATAAGAAGCATGTCCTGCTTCAAATACGACAGCCACGGAAATACTAAATCAAGCAATTCTTTGGATGGTTCAAACGTTTGTGACCTCAGAACTTTAACGCTTGAATTGCTGTTTGGGTTTTGGTTTTGAATATAAAGTAATGGGTTAGAATTTAAAGAAACGAAGTTTGCATCTAGTAAGGGCACTGTAGTAAAATTCTCAATTGAGATTGGGGGATTAGGATGACTCCATCGTATAACGAAATATATGGCCAATGCAAATATTGGACATTTAGAGATATCAGGATCACGAGAAACTGTATTAAAATAATCGTACGGTTGTGCTGACACTCCCTCATTTAGCTTCCTTAGCGTCAAAGAATCAGGGTAAGTTTGGTCCACTATCAAATCCACCAATTTCAAAGTGTTTAGAGAGTCTACATTGACTTTGAAATATGACTGTAGAATATATTGTGCAATGGAATAGAAGTTTGAGCTCGTGCTGGTACTATCAACACTTGTTTGCTGTTCCAATTGAGAAAGTAGGACGTTTAATTGGTTAGTATTTGGTCCATATGGTTCTTTGTCAGTATTATAGGAAGCTGATGGCACACTTTGTGTCCTTACATTACGTTTTATCTTGTTATTCGACCCTTGAAATGTTCCTGACATAGCTTGGGCCAGAAAATTCATCCTCTAGTACACACACAAACACAGAAAGCACTCAATTGACGGCTTTTTCCCTCTTGTTATTGGTATAGGTACACTTTCAAGGAATAGTTGTGTTTATATTTACTTACTCTTTTAATAATTTCTTTCTTTTAAGTTTTTGTTGCTGTATTAGTAATCCATAGCTGGAACCTCAAACACTATTTTTTAAAAGAAAGTTGTTTATTTTTGCTTTTGTTGTTGTACTAGTCTTTTTAACAAAATAGATGAAAGATATGTGACTTTATCAAACAGACTGAATGAAGAGTTTCGTGTATAAAATATTTTATTAAGCTCTCGAAATGATAGAGCTGGCCAGTTTTTTATTTCAATTCTTAATATTGCACTAGTAATTTAACACTTGTTAGCAAGCTATATTGCATAAGCAAGCAATTCCTAAAAAAAGGTTCAACAACCAAAAGTAATAAGTAATGAGAACAGGATAGTGTGTAAGGCTGCAAATATCACTGAAGGGTCAATTACAATACAAGGGATAACAAGTGAGGATCAAGGAAAACTCCATACCCATCGAAAATCTCCCAGATAACATTATCAAAAAACTGTGTAATAATCATACCATACCATTTTCAATATATATCGAAGACCAATTGAATATAACCGCCGTTGGTCACTTGCCGACTTTCCCGCTATTAAAATGTGATTTGTTTACCGATGAAGCTTCACCATTACAAGACGAGTTGGGTGGTTGTCCACTGGATGCTTTTAATTTCTGAAACAAGAAGTTCGAAGCTCCGGAAAATTTTACATTTGTGGAAGCCGGGTGCACAGGTTTTAAAGCGATCGGCGTAGGGAGTGATAATTATGCCGAAGAGGTGTCAGAAATTCGGTACATTAGTGACGTGCGATAGCCATCTGTATCATAATGGTCGGTATGGGAAGATCTTAAGAAGACAGGCTTCCTGTTTAAATTTGTTTCAGCACAATTTGGAAAGAAAGAGGCTGCGAGGAGCTGTGTTACGATTTTAGACGGGCTCCAACTGATTTTCGCTACATTCGTGGCACTTACTGCTCTTTTTTTCCTTCTGAGGCTCTCCCCTTTCAACATTAAGATTTCCCCTCCGGGTGATATCGCCGACGTGAGAAAGGAAAACAGGAAGCCGCTACCAAGGAATAAGCGACTGTAAATGAGGAGTGCTTTACTCTACACGCCTAACAACTTGTTCAGTCCATTGATGATGTGCAATATTCGTCAATATCCCTGCAATTACCTGCGTAGGGGGGCTTTTCTTTACAGGTTTCTTGCGCCTCATTTGAGGTGCAAACACCCACTAATGGATCTTGAAGATTAGTAGCTTGCTCATTGGAACTCTGAAATGTGTACTTTAAAGGCTTTCACTTATTACATCAATCACTTTAGGTTGGAAAACCCAATTTGGTTAATCTTGTTTCATTACAAAGTAGTTTAAGGTTTGAATTTATCAAGCACTTTGGCAGTTATCATAACAATAATATATAAAATGAGGTTGAAACGAGGTCGAGTTAAGTCCTAAAAAGCGGCTTCGTAGACCGGATTTGATGACCTCTTGTTTAATGCGCAAAGAAAGTGTTCCACGAAGGAGGCTAATCCAAAATCGGAGCTCTTGCATCCCATGTACTGAGTAAATCGTTATCTTTTTTATGATAATTGATTTTCCAGTAAATGAACCACCTAGGTAAAACTATAATATAAAATACAGAAGCAAAAAAAACCAACAGCATATAGATCCAACCGAGAGTAACGTTAAGGAAGGAGTAAACAATGATATTTGAAATTATTGGTACCACCTTACTTGTCACTGATAGATAACTGGGTAAAATGATATTCAATTGAATACAAATTAAAAGAAAACAAAATACGTCAATCGTGGTTGATAGTCTTGATGATAAAACCGCAACTAGGGCAACAAGTATATTAGTAGAGAGATTAGAGGGTTTGTGTTTAGAACTTGTTGAAGAAATAACGAAAACGTACCATACGGATAGCCAAAACGACAACGTCCATATAGAATCAGATGCAGTGGTCTTAGAAAGCGATTTGAGGACTGGGGAGAGCGTCAACATTGCGAACGTGATGATTAATGAAGATTTGATGTCGATGAATGAGGATAATAAAGGGTCAACTTTCTTCCTTGAGATAACCAATGTTAGGAAAGAAAGGATAATAGTTGGCGGGATAGGATTGTAACCGTAGTAATAAATGTAAGTAAAAGTAATGTAAATGAAGGATGTGTTTAAAACGGTTTGGTAAAAACTTATAAAGTCCAATCTAATTTGAGAGCTTGCGGCTTCAGATAATTTCCTATTGGACTTCTTACCGCTTTCGTTATTTTGTCTTATTCTTAGCTCAATAAAGCTTGGATCTGTATAGTTATCCGGATACTCTTGTTTTAGCCATAATAAACGTTTCCAAGGAGACATCTTACTCATTACACCTGGCTAAAAAAAAACCAACTATTATACGTGTAACCTGCTAAACTTCATGCGAAGATTACAGGGGCAGAGAGTTCGGGAACAGAAACTTTTAAAGATTCCCAAGTTGACTTCGACAACCGTTTGGCTTCAACGTCTTTGAAAAAGGATGTGTACTCGTGAATTACTTACAGTCGATGTGGAAATGAAAGTTGGATTTTTTACTATTGATTTCACGAAATTGCTAGCCGCGAGTTGGAACAAAAACCGGTACATCAAAAGTAGTTCAATGAGGAACAAATACTCAACACGTAAACTATATCGATGCGTAATTCTAAAGGATCACCTTCAAAAAGCAAGCCGATATTCTAAAATCTGTGACTTCATGGATGATCTCAAAAAAAAAAGCTCAGTGCGAAGGCAGGTGACGAATGAAGACGATGAACAATATGGCGGTAACAGTCTACACGAACTACCCAGGACAATACCAAATGTGAATCCCTATACCAGAAGCCGAGGGTTTCGGCCATCTTACTCCTCCCAAGGACCTGCAACGAGAAGCTTGTTCAACAACTTTTACAACCGTTCAAGTGCCAATACGGTAGGAAATGACACGATAGACACTGATAGTGTTAGTTATAATGGTGTTTCCAAATTTAGAAGAAATAGCGTAGATATACCCCTGCAAACTCACAATAGACTGGAAGTACGACCTACAGTTGACAGACAAGATTATCTATGGAGGGGAATAAACGCCCTTGATGACGTTAAAAGACAGGCACAAGCAACAGAGTTGTACGACCAGTTTCCACAAGGTTTTGAGAACAAACTGATGCGGTTGAGGCAAGCGCATAGCAAACTACTTCAAGTATTAAGAGACCGTAATGCTAAACTAGAGGAAGAGCAACGTCGTGAAGTGGCAGTCGCAACGGCCGCTGCCATGATGACAAGAACACCATCACCCACGGGCAAATCTGTGGGCGACGAAGCCACTAGCAACAACATACACAGTAGCAGCGCGACTAGAAATCCAAATGGGCCAAATGTTGATCCTGAAGAGGGAAAGTATGTTCAAGAATTAGTGGACACTATAAGAGTATTACAGTAACTAGGGTTATTCTTTAGGCTGAAAAAAAGTAAGAAATGTTAAGGAGTTATACATTTTAGCAGAAAGCGTTACTTTGCCTTACTTTGAGCTGCAGATTGTAAAGAATTCACTGAACAACCCTTTGAACGGCTGCTGACCTGAAGAGTCCTCAAAGCAAACAACGAGCTCGGTGAGGGTAGACTGATAGAAATTGAACTGCTTTTTTCTCATGCTTTATGCGCGAAAAGAATCCCACCAGAGGCCTAATGCCTTTTAACAGTGACTATACACCCAATCAAGTCATCAGTGCGTATACATGTCGACACTGTTCTTTTTAATTCAGTCCGTCATACGAGAAATATGAAAGCGTACACCAATACTGCTAAACCGTATACGTAGATAAAATATAAAGCGCATGTAATACTGATGTAAACTTTGGCTGACTCACTGGACTAACAAGTAAAAATACGAAGACGTACTTCATTTATCATCAAATAATCAAGGGCGTAAGAGAGATGAGCTTCCATTTCCGGGTAACATACTCTATTTTTTGAACCAATCACGAGGCTTTTTCTATTGGCCGCGCATTCGGGCCTTCATCAGTTAAATAATCGAAAGTAGCAAGGGATTGATATTGAAGCTAGCGTAATAACCGAACAGGTAAACGCGGAATTTGGAAGGTGTTTATAGTTTATAAAGAGACTGTCGAGCGTACACTACTTTTTAAGTGCACAATAAACCGAAATGATCATGAGTATGAGTGTCCGTGGCCTAGCGTTAAGGTCTGCTTCTAAATCGCTGTTGAATCAAGGCATTCGCCGTTCTCCGGTCGTGGTCGGAGCTCGTTATATGTCTTCCACTCCAGAGAAACAGACTGATCCAAAGACAAAGGCCAATTCTATCATTAATGCTATTCCAGGTAACAATATCTTAACGAAAACTGGGGTTTTAGGGACTTCGGCTGCTGCCGTCATTTATGCCATCTCCAATGAATTGTATGTTGTCAATGATGAAAGTATTCTTTTGCTAACTTTCTTGGGTTTCACTGGTTTGGTTGCAAAGTATCTGGCCCCAGCATACAAGGATTTCGCAGATTCAAGAATGAAAAAGGTTTCCGAAATCTTAAACGCTTCAAGAAACAAGCATGTTGAAGCCGTTAAAGACAGAATTGGATCTGTCTCTGAATTACAAAATGTTGCTGAAACAACAAAAGTGTTGTTTGATGTTTCCAAAGAAACTGTCGAGCTCGAAAGTGAAGCTTTCGAATTGAGACAAAAAGTAGAGTTGGCTCACGAAGCAAAATCCGTCTTGGATTCATGGGTTAGATACGAATCTTCCTTACGCCAATTGGAACAAAGACAGTTGACAGCTTCTGTCATTGCTAAAGTCGAGTCCGAACTAGGAAATCCAAAATTCCAAGATAAAGTTTTGCAACAATCCATCACTGAAATTGAACAACTACTTTCCAAGTTAAAGTAATCATAGCAATAACAGCAACAAGAAGGAAATAAAAAAGAGGAAAAAAAAACGAAATTAATACGGAAAGACAAAAACTAAAAATGGAGTCTTATAGGATTGGTTTTCATAAAGATGAAATGCATATTCAGAAGCGCGTATTCTGATTATATAACCTTTTCTTGTACAGACATTGATGTTTTAAATACTAAAAATATTCTTAGATTCACTTTACACTTTACACTTTTTTAAATAGTAGATTTAAATACGTGCATACGATGCTATATGTGCTCTCTACTGAAATAACACAACGCAGATTGAAGGAAAAAGGACAATAAGCGAAGCACTACATTAGCGATAGCTTCTGTCCATACGCTAAACAAAATTAAAAAAGCGACGGTGTGGGTAATCAAATAATATCATGTAAAATTGTTATCGTATCTATCTATACGCAATTTTTATGTAAAGGATACAATATAAAGGAATGAGATAACTTCAATAAATATACCGAATAAGGTAAATTAAATGAAGGTTTCGTATGGAACTGGAGCCAAAGTTTGAGGAACGTTACCTTCAGTAGAAACAATACGGAATTCTCTTGGTTGAGCTGGTTGTCTCTTCAATTGGACAGCAACACCTTGAGCCTTGGCTTCGACACGCTTAGCAGCGTTAGCCTTAACTCTTTCCAAAAATTCTTGTCTACATTTGGAGTGCTTGATATGTTCAACTCTCAAGTTCAATCTCTTTTCCAAGTATCTGTTACCAACCATCTTGTTGATGATAACACCAACGGAAGACTTGGTGACGTTGTAAACAACACCGGTCTTACCTTGGTAGAACTTGTGTGGCATACCCTTTTGGATAGAACCATTGGCTTTGATGTCGACAATGTCACCAACCTTGTAGATCTTCAAGTAGGTGGACAAATGAACGGCACCGTGCTTTCTGAAGTCACGTTGGAACATGTAACGTGTACGAGATCTGTAACCATGTCTGTTTTATAATTTACAATAGATCAATCATTATGATTGCACTTTTGAATTTTAGTTAGTAAACAAATTTTCGCTATTTTTAGCAATAAAAATATATCAAAGACAAAATACACAATTCCAGTTTGTATAGTCCACCTCTTGTTGATTTATCGTTGAATTTTCACTTGGTATAGTTCGCAAGTCTTCCAATATGTTTCACAAATTTTTGATGATTTATAAGTCATTTTCATTGGCGTTATTTAGCATATCCTCCAAAAGATTAAGGTTTGTCATTTGAGTTTGGAAATACCACATTATCTAAATTGGCAAGTTCGCGTTTAATTTCTGTCCTTTTTTTCAATTTCTTGGAAGAGTATAATGATTTGATTAATATTTTTCAACCGCTATAAGTTCGTTATAAAGCTATATCCACATACGATTTACCCATTTTTGCTTATTGTCCTTGACTGTCTCACTCTACTTGCTTTAAAGCCACCTTCAAGATTTAACTACCTTTTCGTATATACGACTCTTTTTTGGCCTCTATCCCATACAGTGGATCTTGCTCACTACCATAGTTGCTAAGGTATGGATGGATGGATCCTACCTTACCTAGCCAGATGTTGCGCGCTCACGCCAATATGAGGAAGAGCGGCGTGATAACCAATTTAATTTTTCAAGCGAAAAAAAAACAAGGACAGAATGCATGGAGGGTAAAAAGGTACGGATGTTGTGTCTTACACACGGCAAAAAAACATTTTTGATCTTCAAAATTGCTACATTCTAGTTTAATCGAACTATTATTAGCTACGCTTCTATAACGACTACAGAAAGAGAAGTAGCCCGTCGTTTTTAATTCTTGTTCTTTTTTCATTTACTACTTAATATGAAATGCCGGTATATATAAAAGTTATTCGTCCTAATTTACAAAGCTGATTGTATTGAGATAAAACTCTATGTGATGCTAATGTCGTGATTTTACACGTGGTTGAGATAAAAAACTGTCGACTTGAAAAATCAGCGCATTTATTCTTCGTCAGCTTCTTCAGCAGCTTCACCAGAAGATTCAGCCTTTCTAGCGGCATTTCTTCTAGCAACTCTACCTGGTCTAGCACCACCGAATGGAGAGGTTGGCGCAAAGTCAACATGCTTTTCAGAGTCCAATCTGACCATGAAAGATGGGATGTTGACGATTTGCTTACCAACAGCAATGTGTCTTTGAGTAATCAAAACTCTGGCGTGGTGAACAGACTTGGCCAAACCCAACTTGTAGACTTGAGTTTGCAATCTTCTTTCTAAGAAATCTTCAACCTTCAAAGCTAAAACATAATCCAACTTCTTCTTGTCTTCGGACAAGACACCAATTCTAACCAATCTTCTGATCAAAGCATTACCTTCGAACAATCTCTTTGGGTCCTTTTCGTCTCTGGTCAATAAATCTCTAGCAGCACGACGAATCTTAGACAATTGGAAGGAAATTCTGTAAATTTCTTTCTTGTTCTTCAAACCAAATTCACCGGCCAACTTCAATTCAGCGTCCAAACGAGAAGATTCGTAAGGTCTCTTTGGGGTAGAGTAGGTCTTAGAGTATGTTCTTGGGGCTCCTGTTTTACAAGATAATTAAAATCATTTTGTTAGTGAGTGCTCTCTTTTTGTGTAAAGGGCAATGAGGATCAAGATCAGTACATAAATATTATAATCCACTTGTTGAATATCATTTTCATCGATGGTTAACACGGCGAAGCGTTCTCCATCAATAGTATATGAACAGTTCTCTCTAATACAAAAAGAAATTGTACCAGACTCGGATACTCCCAACCAACAACGTAGAAAAAACAGCCGCCTTGAAGGGGATGAATGCTACGGATGTTGAAAGGATTTTGAAAAAACTTTACCTGAAGTGTCGGGAATTCAGTGCAAAGATTATATTTCCAAAATAAAAGTGTCCGGCAAAGAATAGTTCGTCATTCGAAAATGATTTAATTTCAACGAAGGCTCTTTAAAATATTTATGAGGACCCGATCCTCAAAGTCATAACAGGTATGACTTTTATTGCGTAAAATTTATCTTTTTCCTTTTAACAGGATAAGATGAATGACGTACTTGGCATATTTGGCTAATCGTTTGTTTGTGTTTGTTTTTCTTTGTGAATAGGCTTTTTAAAGAAAGCAAAATTAAATGTATGATCAGAAATATGTTTAAGCTCACACCCGGAGGGTTTTATAACAATATTTCTCGCGGTGAAAAAAATCCTCGGTGCGTCGGGGAGAATGGAAAAAAATGGGAAAATGAAAAAAAAAAAATGGGAAAATGGAAAAAAAAAAAATTAAAAAATTCAAATACCCGGTGCATGGGTGTAAAGGTGCCTTTTCTAAGTAGTACATTTGAGACACATTTCTATATTTCACAGAAAGCAACTATCTGAAATCTTGCGGAGCAGTACCATGGTTTTCCAAGTCAAAATCAGCATCTTCACAGACGGGACCAGAGATATATATTTAAGTGAAGGCTGAGTAGCCCCGTAACCTCGGACAGCCCCGTTGGTGCATGGACCTCCGTTAGTTAAGTCTCGCTATGCCGACTCTGTATGTGCTGCTTGGTCGGATCAACCACTGCCGCGATCAGGCAAGCAGGGATTGTAGGGTGACAGGATAGAGCAACAACTACAGCGCATCGCTACCCGCACGGTGGCAGGCCCCAGGCGCAAAAGCAACGCGTCTGCCGCCTCATCGCAAAAATTTAAAGCAAAAAAACACGTCTCGCCCGCTGGCCAGTGCACTTGATATAAAAGCTTGTGATTTCCACCAATTCCGTTCCCTCGGCGGTCTGCGCGTCATTTACTGTTGCGCCCTGAGAAAAAAACAACAAAAAGACCATCTATCTGCTATTCTGGCCCCGTACAAACAGCTCGGCGGTTATTTCAATTCGCTTTTGGAGACCCTTAGGATACACAACATAAGACAGTCACATTTAAGCTGCTGGCGAGAGCGACACACTACTACGCACTACTACACCACCGATGACATCACGAGTTTCGAGACTGGACCGGCAGGTTATATTAATTGAGACTGGGTCCACCCAGGTGGTCCGGAACATGGCCGCTGACCAAATGGGAGACTTGGCCAAACAACATCCTGAAGACATTCTTTCGCTGCTATCCAGAGTATACCCCTTCTTGCTAGTCAAAAAGTGGGAAACGCGTGTTACCGCAGCCAGGGCCGTGGGAGGTATAGTGGCCCATGCCCCTTCTTGGGATCCGAACGAATCGGACTTAGTACGAGGAACAAATGAAGGTTCTCCCTTGAACAACGCTCAAGTGAAGCTAGATCATGAAATGCAAATAAAACTGGAGGAGGCAACGCAAAATAACCAATTAAATCTGCTCCAAGAAGATCAGCATCTGAATTCTTTGACTGATTGGAAATTAAACGAGATTTTGAAGTCAGGTAAAGTGCTTCTGGCATCTAGTATAAACGACTATAACGTTCTTGGTCGAGCAGATGACAATATAAGGAAGCAGACCAAAACAGATGACATCAAGCAAGAAATACCTACATACAATACGTTCGACAAGGCGAATGAAAATAAGAATAACGCCAACAAGAAATCGGCAAGAATGCTGGCAATGGCGAGGCGAAAGAAGAAAATGATTGCAAAAAACACTTCCAAACATCCTGTAGATATAACGGAAAGCTCAGTTTCCAAGACCTTATTGAGTGAGAAAAATATGACGAGCACTGCAGCATCTTCACCTACTTCTTCCACAACTGGTCAGCCAAATCCCAAGCTGGAAATCACCGAACAAACAGATGACAATAAACTGATGATAGAGTCCACAGTGAGACCCTTATTGGAGCAACATGAAATTGTTGCCGGTCTAGTTTGGCAGTTTCAAGGCATATACGAACTACTTTTAGACAACTTAATGAGCGAAAACTGGGAGATAAGGCATGGCGCTGCCTTAGGTCTTCGTGAATTAGTGAAAAAACATGCCCTTGGGGTTAGTAGGGTTAGGGGAAGGACTAGAGACGAAAACGATATAAGAAATTCTAAAAGCTTAGAAGATCTGGCGTCTCGTCTTCTTACGGTTTTTGCGTTGGACAGATTTGGAGATTATGTCTACGATACAGTTGTTGCTCCTGTACGTGAGTCAATCGCACAAACCCTAGCAGCATTATTAATCCATTTGGACAATAATTTGTCCATTAAAATCTTCAATTGTTTAGAGCAGCTGGTTTTACAAGATCCAATAGAAACAGGTCTACCCAATAAAATATGGGAAGCAACTCATGGTGGACTCTTAGGAATTCGTTATTTTGTCAGCATTAAGACTGATTTCCTATTTTCACATGGTTTACTAGAGAATGTGGTACGAATAGTACTATATGGTCTAAATCAAACCGATGATGACGTGCAAAGCGTAGCAGCTTCGATTCTAACCCCAATAACAAATGAGTTTGTCAAACTAAACACATCCACCATCGATACACTGGTGACCACTATATGGTCATTGCTGGCCCGTTTAGATGATGACATTTCATCTAGTGTCGGTTCTATTATGAATCTTTTGGCAAAACTGTGCTACCATCAAGAAGTGCTAGGTATATTGAAAGATAAAGCCCTAGAACATCCTTCAGAATGGTCATTTAAATCTTTGGTACCGAAGCTGTACCCATTTTTACGTCACTCAATATCGTCAGTAAGGAAAGCTGTATTAAATTTATTAATTGCATTTTTATCAATAAAGGATGACTCCACCAAGAACTGGCTGAATGGTAAAGTATTTCGTTTGGTATTCCAAAACATTTTACTCGAACAAAATCCAGAACTACTGCAATTATCATTCGATGTTTACACCGCATTGTTGGAACACTATAAGGTCAAGCACACTGAAAAAACTTTAGACCATGTTTTCAGTAAGCACTTACAACCAATACTGCACCTTCTAAACACTCCAGTGGGTGAGAAGGGTAAGAACTATGCGATGGAATCGCAATACATTTTAAAACCTTCTCAACACTACCAATTACATCCAGAAAAGAAGCGTTCCATTTCTGAGGCGGCGACGGATTCAGACATTCCAATACCAAAGAGCAATGAACATATCAATATAGATGCACCTATGATTGCGGGTGATATTACCTTGCTGGGACTGGAAGTAATCCTCAATACCAGAATAATGGGGGCAAAGGCATTTGCATTAACTTTGTCAATGTTTCAAGACTCTACACTTCAATCTTTTTTTGCCAATGTTTTGGCTCGTTGTTTAGAATTACCATTCTCAACTCCACGCATGTTAGCAGGTATAATTGTTACACAGTTTTGTTCTTCTTGGTTACAAAAGCATTCAAATGAAGAGAAACTACCTTCATTCGTATCAGAGCTTTTCAGTCCTCTAATGAACAAACAATTAACAAATCGCGATGAATTTCCTGTCTTTAGGGAATTAGTTCCAAGTCTAAAGGCTTTAAGGACTCAATGTCAAAGTTTACTGGCTACGTTTGTTGATGTAGGTATGCTGCCCCAATACAAACTACCAAATGTGGCAATTGTGGTCCAAGGCGAAACAGAAGCTGGCCCACATGCCTTCGGTATAGAAACTGCTGAAAAAGTGTATGGAGAATACTATGATAAAATGTTCAAGTCCATGAATAACTCTTATAAACTGCTGGCCAAGAAACCGCTAGAAGACTCTAAGCATCGGGTGCTAATGGCCATCGATGCAGCCAAGGAGTCAGCCAAGCTTCGTACAGGTAGTATTCTGGCCAACTATGCATCCTCAATCTTATTGTTTGACGGCCTCCCTCCAAAATTAAACCCCATTATCAGATCCCTTATGGATAGTGTCAAAGAAGAAAGAAACGAGAAATTACAAAAGATGGCCGGCGAATCTGTCGTACATTTGATTCAACAACTATTAGAGAATAACAAGATTAATGTTTCCGGTAAAATCGTCAAAAATCTATGTGGGTTTTTGTGCGTTGATACTTCTGAGGTTCCTGATTTCTCTGTAAATGCAGACTTCAAAGAAAAAATATTGACACTAATAAAGGAGTCTAATTCAATTGCCTCCCAAGATGATATCAATCTAGCAAAAATGTCAGAAGAGGCTCAACTCAAAAGAAAAGGTGGGTTGATCACCTTGAAAACTTTATTTGAAGTCCTCGGGCCTTCCATTTTACAAACATTGCCTCAATTGAAATCTATTTTATTCGATTCGTTATGCAGTCATGAAAACGTAGAGATAGAAAAAATTGACAGAGAACAGGGCCAAAAAATAGTGGACTCCTTCGGTATTTTAAGGGCTCTGTTCCCATTTATGTCTGCTTCTTTACGTTCCGATGAGGTTTTCACCCGTTTCCCCATTCTACTGACATTCTTGAGATCGAGCTTATCTGTTTTCCGTTATTCGGCTGCAAGAACTTTTGCTGATCTTGCCAAAATATCTTCTGTGGAAGTAATGGCTTTTACCATTCGTGAGATTTTACCTTTAATGAATAGTGCTGGCTCTCTATCCGATCGCCAAGGGTCCACAGAACTTATTTATCATTTGTCACTCTCCATGGAAACCGATGTTTTGCCTTATGTGATTTTTCTAATAGTTCCACTTTTGGGTCGTATGAGTGATTCAAACGAAGACGTTAGAAATTTGGCCACAACAACATTTGCGTCAATTATCAAACTAGTCCCTCTAGAAGCTGGTATTGCCGATCCAAAAGGTCTACCAGAAGAATTGGTGGCCAGCAGAGAAAGGGAACGTGATTTTATTCAACAAATGATGGATCCATCTAAGGCCAAACCATTCAAATTGCCTATTGCAATTAAGGCTACATTGAGAAAGTATCAACAAGATGGTGTTAACTGGTTGGCATTTTTAAACAAATATCATCTACATGGAATATTATGTGATGATATGGGTTTAGGGAAAACGTTACAAACAATCTGCGTTATTGCGAGTGATCAGTATTTGAGAAAGGAAGATTACGAAAAAACGCATTCCGTTGAAAGCAGGCCGTTGCCTTCTCTAATAATCTGTCCTCCATCGTTGACTGGTCACTGGGAAAATGAATTCGACCAATATGCTCCGTTTTTGAAGGTTGTCATTTATGCTGGCGGTCCAACTGTCAGATCAACTTTGAGACCACAGTTGAAAGATGCCGACATTATTGTCACATCATATGATGTCGCTAGAAATGACCTCGCAGTTCTAATCAAAACGGAATACAACTATTGTGTTTTAGACGAAGGACATATTATCAAGAATTCTCAATCAAAACTTGCAAAGGCTGTTAAAGATATTACAGCAAATCACAGGTTGATTTTAACCGGTACTCCTATTCAAAACAATGTCTTAGAACTATGGTCTTTGTTCGACTTCTTGATGCCAGGGTTTTTAGGAACGGAAAAGATGTTCCAAGAAAGATTTGCTAAACCAATCGCTGCGTCGAGAAATAGTAAAACGTCATCCAAGGAACAAGAAGCTGGTGTACTAGCTTTAGAGGCATTGCATAAGCAAGTTTTACCTTTCATGCTAAGAAGATTGAAGGAAGACGTCTTATCTGATTTACCACCCAAGATTATTCAGGATTACTATTGTGAATTGGGCGATTTACAAAAACAACTGTACATGGATTTCGCCAAAAAGCAAAAAAATGTAGTTGAAAAGGATATAGAAAATCCTGAAGTTGTCGACGGTAAGCAACATATCTTCCAAGCTCTACAATATATGAGAAAATTGTGTAATCATCCAGCTTTGGTTCTTTCACCAAATCACCCGCAACTATCTCAGGTTCAAGACTATTTAAAGCAAACTGGTTTAGATTTACACGATATTATTAATGCTCCTAAGCTAAGTGCATTAAGAACGTTACTTTTTGAGTGTGGTATTGGCGAAGAAGATATGGACAAAACGTCATGTCAAGATCAAAGTTTCCCCATACAGAATGTCATTTCACAACATAGGGCTTTAATTTTCTGTCAGCTGAAAGATATGCTAGATATGGTTGAAAATGATCTATTCAAAAAGTATATGCCTTCTGTAACGTACATGAGGCTAGATGGTAGTGTCGACCCAAGAGACAGACAAAAAGTTGTCCGAAAATTCAACGAGGATCCATCTATCGATTGTCTACTGTTAACTACCAAAGTAGGTGGGCTAGGCCTAAATTTGACTGGTGCAGACACAGTTATTTTTATAGAGCACGATTGGAATCCCATGAACGATCTGCAAGCAATGGACAGAGCCCATAGAATTGGCCAAAAAAAGGTGGTGAATGTTTACAGAATTATCACCAAAGGTACACTTGAAGAGAAAATTATGGGTTTACAAAAATTCAAAATGAATATTGCTTCTACTGTCGTTAACCAGCAAAACAGTGGATTAGCATCCATGGACACTCATCAATTGCTTGATCTTTTTGATCCTGATAATGTTGCTTCTCAGGACAATGAAGAAAAGAATAATAATGATTCACAACCAGCCAAGGGAATGGAAGATATCGCTAACGAAACAGGCTTAACTGGTAAAGCCAAAGAGGCACTTGGTGAATTAAAGGAGTTATGGGATCCATCTCAATATGAAGAAGAGTATAATTTAGACACCTTCATAAAGACTTTACGATAAAGAAATTTTCTGCATTGGATCGACGCATATAAGCAGTCATTTGTTTTATTTAACGCATTTATGTATTATTAATTTGTAATATAATATGGTATATCAAAGGAGTTTTTTATAGTTTACGAAGCATGTTTATTCATATTATTGTAGTTTCATAGCGTCTACATTTTGCTTTTAAGGTGTTGTGGTAGGTGATGGCCATACAGCCATTTCCTGTGCTCCTCTTGTTAATGTATGATTTTTAACAAGAGGAGATATGGCCTACATTTTTTTATTTTTATTTTTATTTTTTCGTATTTACAAGCGCTAAAACAAAAATCAAAGCTGCTCTTCTGAAGTTAACACGGCTCCATCTCATGTATTAGTTAGTCCATTTATTTACAGTATCAGGACTACACGGTTATACGCTCAAGTTGAGTTCCGGTTGATTAATATGCAACTGAGTGAAAAGAAAAATGGCCAGCAGGGCACAATTGATCCAGAATTAGACGATGAAGAAGAGGAAGAAGAAGAAATATATCAAGACTGGTCACAAGTCGCATCGCTGGTGAATAAAAATGCTGCACTTTCACTCCCAAGGAGGGGCGAAARGGACTACGAACCAGATGGTACTGACCTACAAGAAGTGCTTTTATATAGGGCAAGGAAGGCAATGTTTGATACCATATCTGACTCGATAAGAGGCACCACTGTAAAATCCCAAGTTAAAGGGTATTACGTACCACACAGGCACCAAGCAGTTCTGCCCAAACCCAAAGGTAGTTTCATGCAAACAATGGGAAGGGCTGATAATTCAGGCGAATTGTGGCTTGAGTTTCACGAATTTGTTTATTTGGCAGAGAGGGGTACCATCCTTCCTTACTATAAGTTGCAGAGTGGCTCTAAACATGAAAGTTCTGATTACGACGTCGAAATAATGCTTAGTATGGAAGACTTATATTCGCTATTTTCAACACAGCACGAGATGGACGAATATTTCGTTTTTGCTCATCTAAAAAGACTCGGTTTTATACCAAAACAGTGCCGTCAAGATATGGGCGTCACAACTTCCTATTATCCACCATCGACACGACAAAACAATTTACATATAATAAGTTCGAGATTCTTTTCACTGTTTAAAATACAGAAAATATCGCTCTTCAGCGGGTTCTTTTATCGTAAATGGAATTTTTTTTTCCTGAAGTATAGAACATCGCCACAACTATATCAAGGACTAAATAGACTTATCCGTTCCGTGACTGTGCCAAAAACTAGAGATGAGTTGTGGTACTCAAGATTCAGAAGACAACAAGAAAGAGGGAAAATAGAGGTCCCACTGACTTTCAATGTATGGAAACCGTGTGCTAATTTTAAGAAGAAAAATCCTGGCCTGCCCGATTTCCAAATAATCGTTTACAATAAGAATGATAAATCTCAGCATTTCCCTACTTGTAAAGAGCTACGATCTATATTTGCTTCTCTTGACTATAAGTTCGAATTTTTGAATGAAGTCAAGGACGATCTCGATTGGGATGCAAACTCTTATGTCGAAGGGATATCACGAAGCCAATATAACACCAAGACGGCGTCAAAATCTCGAAATGAGAAGAATACCTTGCCTTCAAAATCTTTAACAAAATTTGATTCTCAGAAAGAGACAGCTAAGCCCAATTCCAAAAAGAAATCGAAGACATACCCACCCCATATACAGCAAAAACGTAGGCTTAAGGCGGGGTACCGGAGTTTCATTCTTGCGATTATGGATAACGGTTTGATCAGTTTTGTCAAAATGTCCGAAGCTGATTTTGGATCTGAAAATGTATGGTATACACCTAGCTCTCAAAGTAAACCAGAACGAAAAGTAAATGGTGGAAAGGCGATCAAAAAAGCAACTTTGAACAAAACGTAGATGATATATCTTTATAAAAGCGACCTTAACAAATATATTATATATATATATATATGTTTATAATTATCATATGGAGTCAAAAAATAGGTAAAACAAAAACAAGAAATAAGCCTTACACATTTATGTATTGGTTTAGCTGCTGTATTTAGAGTACATATTTTCGTCAAAAACAGAAGGCCTGTTGTAAAAAGATGTTGGATTTTCTTGCAACTCACGTTCTTCATTTTCAACCGCTCTACGCCTCCTTACGTCGTAGAGATCTTCTTGCGATTGTTTTGGTGGTATTGGTGGACCTGTCGTGTTAGGAATTGCTGCATATGGTGAAGATTCATAGGTTCTTGGTGGAATATTAGGTCCTTGGAGTAAGTCATTGCTGGAACTTACTTTGAGATTTCGAAAACGTGCTTCTAAATTGAAGCCTTGTTGAGGTTGAGATTGAGACGCTGCGCTATTTTGGGGCAATAATGGACGATCTCCTACAACAGGTGCCCTGAAGTCAAGCGGAGGGAGAGGAGGTGCAGGAGAGTTTGTCGTAAGGGTCTCATGCTGTTTGGCTGTTCTTACTCTTTCAACCAAGTCTCTACTCATATTGAGTAGCGAATCATAAAACTCCACTCCTTTTGGCAAATCAGACGCAAAAACACCAAAAGCTTTAACTGCGTCTTGTAAACTATCAAAGAAAACCTTACGATCGTTTGAAAACTCTTCTTCTTTAGAGGACTTGTCCTTAAAGTTTGAGATATGGAAAATTTCGTCCAGCTTAGCTTTGATTTCATCGATTATACAAGACTGTTTATAAATTGTTGCTTCTATTCTCGTACTCAAAGGCTCAAACTTCTCCAGTTCCGTTTCAAATACTTTTTTGAGCTCAACGTCGGATTTTCCCTTGTTAAGTATCAATAGTTTTGTTATATCATCATTGTTAATTTCGTCCCTAAGTTCAGACAAATTTCTGGAACGTTCCTCCTTTAATGTCCTCAAGTCTTCTGCATAACCCTTTACCTGTTTCAATAAGTCCAAAATCTTATCATTTTTGGTATCATCGATATCTAACAGGCTAGGTTGTGCAGGAATATTGTTATTGAACTCTTCAAACTTTCTCCATACCTTTCCGCTGTCATTCAATAAATTTAATTCCGCAATATGAGGCTTCACGCAAGCAAATAATTTTTCATCTGAATTTGAGGCCGCTATTAGAGAAGATTTCAATTTTGTAACATTTTCCTTCTGGTCAGTAGGTAAAGCCGGTAGAATATCTAAGATTTGCTTTCTCTTCAAGACAATCTTGTTCATTTGTTCTTCTATATTCCTAAATTCGTTTGTTTGAACAAATTTGCACCATGCCTGAATTTGGTCTCTCATTAGTTGTACTTGAGTATCCGTATTTGACACAATGTTTCCAGCGTTGAATTGTTTCTGTAAATCGCTCAAGAGCCTAGGCAAGTTGGTGAATTCAATAAAGGAAGAGTACTCCAAATTTGCTGTTTCAGTTTCTTCAACCTCCTTTCTTAGTAGTGTGGCCTTTTCTTCGGAGTAAATACTTTCCTTTTCATAAACATCCAAAGGAATAATACCTTTGTACAACGCATCACACTTATCCCCAACTTCTTCCATATATGGCTCTAATACTTTCTCCCATGATAGAGGTTTGATCGCATCGAGTGATTTTATAGAATCAATTTGTACGACTGGTGGAACACTTTCATGGTAAATATAATCGTTATCCTTGATCAGTTCCTTTAGCTTCTTTTCTAAAGTCTCTTTAAATCCATCGAAATCGAAAAATTCCAACAGCCATGTTTTAAAAGGAAGAGACGAAATCAGTTCTTGCACAGAGATATTGAGGAAAGCAATTGCTTCACCAATACAGTTTTCATCTTCTAAGTGCAAACCATGGTAATATGCGCTCAGCGATTTGTAGAAGTGTAGTTTACAAGTAACAATGGTCTTCCATTTGGGTTCACCATATGTGAGCAATTCGCTTCCTGTGTCCTTAGTAAAATCGTGACATTTTTGATAGAGGTTACAGGTGGTCCTGGCAAGTTTGCTGATTAACGTGTATTGCTTGGGTGATAGTTGACCATTCAATAGTTTTAGAAGGAATAGCTCTTGAGCTTCTGCGTGACAAAGATTGGCCAAAAACCTCGTGTTTTCAGACTGCAGATCAACGGACGGTGAGTTCAAAAAGTTCTCTGATAAGAACTCAAAACAGGAATAAGCTTTCGTCAAATTTGCAATCGAGATTTTGTAATCATCATTGATTTTTTCCCTAGCTATTTGCGTAAATATTACAGCAATATTGAACAAAGTACAGGATTTTTCAAACGCTAAAGTATGTTGGGAGTATTTGAGCCCCTTTTGTGCTGACGAGTATTCTGCATCATACCAGGTAAAATCTAATTTTAACCTCGATCCTTTACTACCCAGACGAAGGTAAAGCTGTTCCAAAAAAGAGTAGTATTTTAAATTTTGTTCAGATAATGAATCAGGTGCTAGCTCTCCATTCGCATTATTCCTTAAGTGGTCGAGATCGGATGTAGCCTTCTCATCATAAAATGTTTTCCATTGTGAAGAGCCGTACGATTTTTTGAGATATGAGGATAGACCGTTTTTCCAGTCCAGCTTCTCAGTGTCTTTTAGCTTTAATTCAACTAAGTAAGGTTTCATGAATTTCGTTCAACCAGCAAGCAGCGTCACTTCAATAAAGTAATTGAAAAGTCCTTTCATAATAACCCCTTTAGCACTTCCTGTAATTGGTGTTCAAATCACATTTCAATTCGTTGGCCGTCCTAACCCGGTTTTATGTTCAGGTCATGACAGAAAAAGGAGACGTCACAAAAAAAAACACAATGGCCTTTTCTAGGCTTACATGAAATATTCTACACCGGTTAAATCCCAAACGCTTAAGTTACTAATGACAAATAATTATTCATCCCAACGTCCATTGTATGTGATTTTTTGTTACTACTGTATAAATATAATTTTTTTTAGTGAGGTTTATAGAGGGTATATGTTATACATCAAGAAAAGAGAAAAAAATGCAAAAGATGATATGAGAAAAATACCATGGTGGTCAAAATCATTATATGTTGTTCATCACATTAACATAACCTCTTGTTGATTTCTTCTTTCTTCTTGTACTTGCTGGTTTAGGCCCTCCTGTCAAACTTAACAAATCATCTAGACCGTTGGCCTTTCTACCAGTCAGGTTTACGCCAGAAGTATTAGATATAGGAGAGGATGGTGGTGGAGAATTTTCGGTATTGACTCCTCCAGAAGAAAGAGGAGGAGGTGATTTAATTGACAAGGGTTCTCCAGTAATTGGATTGTTTGGGATTACCGAAGTAGCATTTATTGGAGGTACAGTATTATTGATGGGGCCCGAACGTGGCTTTGTTTTTGGTCCAGCGTCTTTGCGTTTAACGATTGGGGGAGGAGGCGGTGCTGAAGTTTCGACAATTTTTTGTCTGTCTTCCTCTGTTGCATCCTTATTTACCCACCGTTTCAATTTCTCGTCGTAGTATAGCGTGTTCTTATGGCCTAACTTGGCCTTATAAACTTTCTTGTCACCAGTGTCTTTCTTCAACCAACCAAACCAACTATTGGACTTGTCATCAATATTATCGTTTCTAGAGTTTGATTCCTTTTTTGCGTTGTCGTTGTTCTTCTTTTTATCCTTTGTGTTCTTTCCATCGTCAGCAGAGGTATTCTCATCATCGGATTCTTCCTCAATAACATCATTATATTTCTTTACCTCCGACTCTAGCGGTTTGAAAGCCTTATACTGATTGGCTGAAGCCTTCCTAATAGTAGGTTCAAAATCCTCTCTCTCAACAACTTCAGCTTTTTTGATTGGACTGAATCTATTCTCTGTAGGAACATCGTTGCTAACTTGTGATTGAGACACCGTTTCAGATATCCCATACAATGCATTTTCATTTGCTCTGTTGGCTAAAGGATAATACGGCGATGCTGCTGAAGTTCTTACTAGAGGAGCTCTTACGGAAATTGCTGGTGACGCTTCAGGAATAGTTGGTACTTCAGTGTCTACGTCAGTGCCAAGATCTTGGGGCATATATGGGGACGAATGCATTTTAGTAGCTTTAGTGCTTATTAGCTTTGGAGGCGATACATGTTGTTCCATAGGTTTGGGTGTCGTAATAATAACACTCTCAGCAACGATTTGTTCCTGAATAGACGGGTCGCTATCAAGGTTATTTTGTTCTGATACGGTTTTCACAGAGGGTAGATATGTAGATGACACCGGTCCTGTTACATGTTCTGGTAGTCCTGCGCCACTTTCCCCATTGTCATTTGAAGGTATAGCATTGTCGACATTTGTGCCCTCATTGGAACCTTCAGTTATCGGTTGAGTATGTGAAAGGGACTTGCTAATTGCTTCTTCGCCTGCAAGTTGAACGGGATTAGTTCGAGAAGTATGCTGACTGACAGTCTCCATGGTGGAAGGAACCTTTTCATCCTCTAAATCTGGTACTTCGGTACCCCTGGTTTCACCTGCTGCCCCCGTGAAATCTTTTAGTGTATTTTGATCTGTGTTGCTATTATTCTCTGATGTCTGATATTCTCGTTCAAGTGTGGTTTCATCGGGGCGTTTGCTACTAGAATTGTTGTATGGTATTTCATGATCAGAAGGAATGAGGGGTTCCATAGGTAAAGCCTCTACACTCGGTGAATACATAAGTGACCCTTGTGAAGAATTATTTCTAACAGGTGCTCCAACTTTAGGAGGTGGAAGAAAATCAGAGCCTGTAGATATAATTGACTCCCTTCTTATTAAATCTGGACTAGACATGTAATTAGAAGAAACTCTTCCGAATTTTGGCGGAGGCGCAAAGTCTGTAAACATAGAAGTAGCATTTGAGTTGGATTTTTCCATCGGAATGCTATGATTATGCCCATGTTGAGGAGCGTAAGATGATAACTTTTGGCCCGAAATTGGCAGACCTTCAAAAGCCTTCTCGCTTGCGTGTTGATCAGTTCTTACTCTCCTTAAAGAAGTCATTTGAGGGTCTATAGAAGCATATTGTGTACTTTGAACACGTTGAGGAGATCCCTGTAAACTGTCGCCAATCCTGTGTACATAAGGTAGGTTTGGCTCAGCCAAGCCCTTTGACCCATGAGGAGGCTTTGAATGCAGAAGACTGTGATTTGGTCCGTTATAAGCACTATGCAAGAGAGCCGTCGTATCCACATAGCTCTGAGAATTACCTTGAGTTTGGAAAGGGGTAAATGTTTGAGTAAGGTCAACCGTTGATGAATTAGCCGAGGATCCAGGAGTGAATCCGTCAAATACCTTCTTCTTATCGTTTTTTTTACTCAGTGCATCAATGTCGTCCCCTCCGATATATTTATTAAAAGACTTGTCTAGCTGTCCCCAGACGCTGCTTAATTTTGGTTTTGCCAGCCACCCTGTATTCGACTCGGAGAGTCTGGTGACTATCTCATTTAAATCACGAGCCAAGTTTATTGTCAAAACATCTTTTTTGGGTAACTTTCTCATCAAAGAGCCCAAGTAATCGGTATACTTAGTACTCAGATTCGTCAAGCCTTGTTCCTGTAAAATAGATGCATGGTATACTTTCTGTGGCAAAATCGATGGGAACCCTTTGAGTTTAGAGTCGCATGAGAATATATACTCATAAATTTCACACCATAGAACACTTTCAACAGTACTTGGGTTTCCAATACTATGGAATACTACGTCTGAATCTGCCATTACTGGTTGCTCTGAAAGTGGTACATTACCGATAATAAACAATGTGTGGGCTGCCAGAGTCATTCCTTTTTTGGTAAGAAAGATACCAAATTCTATCAAAAATTCAAGAACGACAGGTGGTATAGATGTCGCTTCTTCAACATTCGCTGGGATATTGATCAGCACAGCAGCAACGATGCTCTTCCAGTTTCCTAATGCCCATTGGCCAGCTTCTTTGTTAGCATAAAAATTTTCCACGGCCATTTTAGAATTACCAACAAATACTTGAAAAATAAGGAACAGAAAATTTGCCATTACCTTTTGATGATTTGGCCCTGTAGTATACTCCTCATATAAATACTTTTGAATAACTTCGGACCATTTATCCTTACCCATCAAACTTCCGATCAATAGCGCAATAGAATAGTCTCTCTTGCTCAAGGCTAAACGAAGAGCCTCGTCGTGATTTCCTGTTTGTAAGAACGCCAGGACTCTCATTTGGCAGCTTACATCTAGCCTGTAAGAGTTCGGAACCAGCTCAGAGTCTGGAAAGGGTTGTGATAAATAAACCGAAAGCTCGTCAGAATTGTATAATAGGTTTGAAATATTTTTCCAGCTTATCGTATCAGAAAGCTTCATTTCCAATAACAGCCATATAGTCATATCGGCTAATTGATTTTTCTCAGAGATGGCCTTCGCTGTAATTTCTATCCATTTTGTCAAATCCTTCTTTTTCAACTTGGCAGTGTTCAAAGGACCTGGGAAACTCTTGAGCATGTCATTCGGTTTAACTATTTGATCAATCGGTATCACTTTGATCTCCTGTACAGAACTTGACGAAATCATATATTGAGATTGATCTGGAGCAGATGGAACCGMATACACAACCTTATTTGCAGGACTCCAGTGAAAAACGGGAAATTGACGATGTAGTATAGCCTCGTTGTCAATCACCATAACATCTTTTGCTTTTTGAACCAATTGAGCATTGTTCATAGCTTGACGTGTAATTCCTATTGGCGGTATGTTTGTAGGAGGTGGCAAGTTCGCAGGGTTCTCAACGATCTGGTGGAGTTGCATGTTCATAGGAGCTTGAATGGTGGCGGATGGTCCCATAGGTGGCTGAGTGTTCATAGGAGCGTTCATGTTGGCAACAGGTTGAACGTTAGAAATCATTGGAGCAACAGGTTGAACGTTAGGAATCATTGAGGCAACAGGTTGAACGTTAGGAATCACTGGGGCAACATAGGAATTTCTAGGTTGATTTTGATAATTTAGATTTGTGGCACCAGGAGCAACAGGCTGTGGAGCGTGGGGTGTTTGATAAGATTGCTGGTTATTAGGTGCGTACCTAGAGGCATGTTCATTCTGGTTTGGAGTATAACTAATAGAACTTGTATGACCTCTATGAGTTTTCACAAAATTAGGGTTATTTACAACTGGACCGCCAAGGCTCTGTGCAATGGATGGATATTGACCTTGTTGCGTCGCGGGTGAAGTAGGTGCATACTTGTTCGCTGTCGGTAAGTTTATTGCAGCTTGGCCATATGGTGAAACTGGAGATAACGCGGTATTGACTCCATACTGAGTTGAACGTCTCGCACCAAAAGATGTTGTGCTCCCTATAGAGGCGTTACTAATTCCTCTTGCTCGAATCGGTGGAACAGAAGCAGTAGTTTCTACCTGTAAGATTGGAAGCGGTAGGTTCACATTTGGTAAAGGAACCCTTGGTTGGCTAGAGGGCTGTTGTTGCTGCTGAAGATTGTAAGGATTTGGAAAAGCATAATTGAGAGGTGACTGTGAGGCGCCAGAGTTAGTTCTGGAAGAGCGAGGCACCTGGGTTCCTAATGGGATAACGGGTGGCCTCTTTGGATCGCCAAAATTAATTGTTGGAGAGCTTTTTCTACTCTGTGGAATTGGCTTTTCCAAGGAGCTAAAAGATTGCGCTGAACCAAACCTTTGAGTTGGTACACCAACTGGTTTTGCATGACCTTTTTTAGAACTTTCAGGAATAATTTCTAATGGAAAATCATAAGCATCGGATTTCTTTTTCTCTTCATTGATTTTGTTAATGGAATGGTTGACTTTCACAACTGGAGGACTAGGCGTAACTACAGATGGTATACTGGTTTGTCGACCAGGACCATTTGAAGCACTCTTCGCTAAACCATGAAATTGTTGAGGCGTGACAATGCCAGCAGTATTGGTCAACAGGGCTTGTTTTTGGAGTATCTTAGTATGTTGTTCGTTAGAGGGTTCATACTTTGAGGCTCTTCTTTCTTCGACCGGTTCTACTTCTAAGTCTGCTATATTGCTGCTATCAATAACGGAATTATCCTCTTCAGAAGAGGCCAGAAAACTATCGTCATCGTCCAAGAGATCATCGTCTTCTTCTAAAAATGAAAACTTTTTCTCAGGAATTCCCTCAGTACTAGCTTGCATGCTATTTTCTGTATTTCCTGATGATATTTGGTTCTCTGAAACTTCCCAAGGAAGTTTATCGTAATGCTCGGTAGAGGCGAATAGGCCTTCGTGATTTTCATGAGATTCACTTGTCACTTCGGTGTTTTTATCATCTGCTTCCCACGGCAATGCTTCTTCTGGCCCTTCGGTACTCTGTGCAAACAAGCTTCCAGTTCCATCCCGATTGTCATTGTCCGATTCAATATTACCTTCACTGGCAGATGGAAGCTCGGAGTTTCCTTTATCTGCTGACTTGTCATCTTCAATCTCAAGTTTATCCGCGTAGTAACTGTTTTGAATGTTGGAGCCTTGTGTACTGATTTTTTCAGAGCTTTTTTCAGAACCTTCTTCAAATTGTTGATCTCTTTGGATGTTGTCCATATAACCATTAGACTCTTTCGACTCTTCATCCCATGACAACACTTCATTGTGTCTTTCTGAAATTTCCGCCACGTCTTGAGATCCACTCATGGTCTGACCAAAGGGTTGTTTTTCAACACCATTTGATTGGGAAAGCTCTTCCTCCCAAGGAAGTTTTTCATTATTTTCGTTATCTTGAAAAAGTTCGGAAGCATCATCCCCAGAACTCTTAATTACATTTTCAAATGATACTGTATCAGACCCGAACAAATGGCCTGTATCTTTTTCGTCTGTTGTATCGTCCTTTTCCTCTTCAGGCGGCACATGCGCCTGTTGTTTTAATGAGTCGTCTTCTTCTTCGAAAAGGTCTTCAGAAAGTTCATG
Source organism: Saccharomyces eubayanus (assembly GCF_001298625.1). Classification (NCBI taxonomy): domain Eukaryota; kingdom Fungi; phylum Ascomycota; class Saccharomycetes; order Saccharomycetales; family Saccharomycetaceae; genus Saccharomyces; species Saccharomyces eubayanus. The sequence continues at coordinate 367,933 of NC_030975.1, read as the reverse complement.
ACTTGATTGCAAGCTTGTATCTTTATCACCGTAATGGCATTCAAGTTTTCTACTATCTGTTGTGTCAAGAGAGATATCTTGTGCTGGCGTATTGCCAGATGGAACTTCTGGAGAAAGGAGATTGCCATTGGAAGAGAGAAAATGATTAGGATGTGAAGAAGTACTATCATTCGATGTAATAATTACACTGTCATAATGTTGGTAGTTATTTTCGGAAGAAGGCTCCTCTCTCATGTCTGATATACCTGTCTTCTGGGCATGCTCGTTAGTGTCGTTAGACTCAACAGCAACTTCATCAAATGACATTTCACTCAAAGGAAAACCGTACGAGTCCTTTGTGTCCTCTTGAGACACATTTGGTTCTGTTTGGATAATAGAGGAGTTACTTTCAATCATTGAACTGTTGGCTAAGTCGCTTGTGTCCGCAGTTATATCATGTTGACAAGATTCGTCGTGCAGTTCATCATGCAACTCTTTAACTTCAAGTACTTCTGGCTGCGTATCGTTATCGTTAGAAATATTGGTAGACGATGAGACTGGAAGAACATCGGATTCCGGAGTCATGTCAGATCCTGTTGGATTCACCGAATCATTGTCAAAGTCAATGCTAACGGTACTTTCTGGCGTTTCGTGTAATTCTTTATTGTGGACAGCTTTTTCGGCAGCCTTTTTTTGTCTTTGCTTTAGTTTCTTCTTTTGATTCTTTCTTTTCTTGGCTTCAGGTGTCATTTTTGAAACGTTATTTAATGGAAGCTATACGAAAAGGTAGGCCCAACGTTTTTCCTCGATTATGGTTCGTTGATTACCTATATGAAAAAGAATTGCTGCTACCAATTGCTTTCGTAGTCTTTCTCAAACGGAGAGATTGCAGGTATTGGGTAATTATAAATCTAGAACACAGTGTTAGTAACCCTTTCTTGCTTGTTAGATTACATGTAAGTGAAAATGCCACTTGTACCTACCTATACAGATCGCTTGAAATTTAAATTCGGATCATAATGTATTGATCACTTTGTACGCAGTAGTATAGTATTCAACAATGTCGCATACTAAGACAATCACAGGTGAAATAGATTTAAAGCTTCGGTCAACGCATATTTATGTTTTGTGAATGGATTTATTATTGCGAAAATTACGGTGTGATCATTGAGGGAATTTTTCTATCACATCAGTGCTTCCTTTTCTTCACCTTGCAGTATTTACTGTCATTGACAAGAGCCATTTCTATGGGAAAAAAAAAAATCGTCAGAAAAATTTGAAATTTAGTTAGCTCATCTCATTTAGAAACTACAAGATGCTGAGGCAACTAGAGCTTTGGAAACACACAAGTACCATTAAAACACACCAGGAAGATGGCTCGTCATGGTAAAGGTCCAAAAACTAACAAAAAAAAGCTGGCTCCTGAAAAGGAAAGATTTATACAATGTTGTGCTGATATCACATTAGAGTTAACAGACTCTTTAACCTCGGGAACAACCAGGGAGATTAACTTGAACGGGTTGATTACTAAATATTCGAAAAAGTACAAACTGAAGCAACAACCGAGGCTAACCGATATTATCAACTCTATCCCAGATCAATACAAGAAATATTTACTGCCTAAATTGAAGGCTAAACCAGTTAGAACAGCATCAGGTATCGCTGTTGTGGCTGTTATGTGTAAGCCACATCGTTGTCCTCATATAGCATACACAGGTAATATCTGTGTTTACTGTCCTGGTGGTCCAGACTCCGATTTTGAGTACTCTACACAATCTTATACAGGCTATGAACCAACTTCGATGCGTGCCATCAGGGCTCGTTACGATCCTTACGAACAAGCACGTGGTAGAGTGGAACAGCTAAAACAGCTGGGACATTCTATCGATAAGGTCGAATACGTTCTCATGGGTGGGACATTCATGTCTCTGCCAAAAGAGTACCGTGAAGATTTTATCGTTAAATTGCATAATGCACTCTCTGGATTCAATGGTAATGATATCGATGAAGCTATCCTATATTCGCAACAAAGTTTGACAAAGTGTGTGGGTATAACCATTGAAACCAGACCTGATTACTGTACTCAAACACATCTGGACGATATGTTAAAATATGGCTGTACTAGACTGGAGATTGGTGTTCAGTCATTATACGAAGATGTTGCTCGTGACACTAATAGAGGGCATACCGTTAAATCCGTTTGTGAAACTTTCGCTGTTTCTAAAGATGCTGGTTACAAAGTTGTTTCTCACATGATGCCAGATCTGCCAAACGTTGGGATGGAAAGAGATATTGAGCAATTTAAGGAGTATTTTGAGAATCCAGATTTCAGGACCGATGGGTTGAAGATTTATCCAACTTTGGTTATTAGAGGTACAGGTTTATACGAACTTTGGAAAACAGGTAGGTACAAGTCATACAGCGCCAATGCTTTGGTAGATTTGGTTGCTAGAATTCTGGCATTAGTGCCCCCATGGACAAGAATCTATCGTGTTCAAAGAGATATCCCAATGCCCTTAGTCACCTCTGGTGTTGATAATGGTAACTTGAGGGAATTAGCGTTGGCTAGAATGAAAGATTTGGGTACCACCTGTAGAGACGTTCGTACTAGAGAAGTTGGTATCCAAGAAGTGCATCATAAAGTTCAGCCAGACCAAGTAGAGCTAATCAGAAGAGACTACTACGCGAATGGTGGTTGGGAAACATTCTTATCATACGAAGACCCAAAGAAGGATATATTGATTGGTTTGCTAAGATTAAGAAAGGCTTCAAAGAAATATACGTATAGAAAGGAATTTACCTCGCAAAGAACTTCTATCGTTAGAGAATTGCATGTTTATGGTTCTGTGGTTCCACTACATTCAAGGGATCCGCGTAAGTTCCAGCATCAAGGTTTTGGAACTTTATTGATGGAGGAAGCTGAAAGAATTGCCAAAGAAGAGCATGGCTCAGAGAAGATTTCTGTTATTTCTGGTGTTGGTGTTAGAAATTACTACGGTAAGCTAGGTTATGAATTAGACGGTCCGTATATGTCTAAGAAGATTTAAAAGACAGATGGGCTGTTGTCTGTCGCTACCGCTTAAAACGGAAATTAAATTTATTTAAGTAAATAATTGTCTATACTATTCGTTTATTAATTGTTTTCATGTCGAAGTCATCTCAGGGTTTGTCCTTTAGAAAAAAAAAGGATTCTGGGGACGTAAACATAAAATTCAGTTAGGATCAAAAAAGAAAGGAAATAAAACAAAAAGTAGTGTTGACCTGTGAGTTAGTCACATACCTATATACAGAGATACACATTGGATCACCCACACGCGTACTGTTTTATATACATACACACATATACGTAGATTTTTAAAGAACGTCAAAATGAAGCACAAATCGTTAGTTATTTTTTTTTGTTCCGTTTTCTGATTGTGCATTGACAATTGGTCCCATATACTCGGTTGAGTAAGAGGTGCCGATTGGCAAACCCTTTCTTACCAACTCAGGGAAAAATCTCCATCTCCAAATGAATACAAACTCGTCTGCATTTCCATGAGTCAATATTCTTAGATATTGCAAATATACGACAAAGATGTAGACACCTGTACCGGTCAAAAGATGCCACCAGGCATGTAGTTCCAAAAAGACACCCAGTGGCAAGGCCAAATACGTTCTTCTTACGTAAATCCAAAAAGAACACAAGTGAATATCTAATTGCCAGAAAATGAACCCAATGACAAACGGCACCATACCCATAACCATAGTGATGAAAAGGTTCTTTTTTGCGACCGGGTCATGGACGTGGTTGAAAGTCAATAAACCAGAAAGAATCACCACCAAAACGGTCAAGATACCATAAAGAACTTGGAAAATCGCAGGTTTTTGAACGACAACGTACAGCCAAGTCAAAACGGTGACTATACCACACATAATGAAAGAAATGACCATCTGGATTCTAAATGAGCTTTCCTTTCTCTTTTTTTCATCTTTGATCAATAGTTCTTGAGTTTCTGCGAAAATGCTCCACGATGGGATGATGGTTGCATACAGCATTGGTAATTCATCCAATAATTGGTAACGGTACTGTAAAGTCATGTGGAACAACCATGAACCAATACCAACCAGCGAGAACCCGAGCCCTATCAATACGAACCTCGTTTCCAGTTTATTACGCCAAGCACTGTATGTAGAATAAAAGGCGGTCATTAAAAATATACTGTTCGTGAAAGTATTCGACCATTCTGCAATATAGGGAGACACAACATAGTTTTCCTCGCACCAATCGATCAAAGAGGTAGGTTTGCCCCAGTAACCTTCAATTGGGGCTTCTGGATAAGGCCAACTGAACAACATTCTTTTCTTCTTCTTTTTTTATCCCTTTTTGAGAGTTTACTAGCTTTCTGCTTAAGTTTTATGCCTGTACTTAGAAAATGAGGAGCAATGCAAACAGACAAGATGATCACTTTCCCTTTTTTCACTACTAACCATTACAAGACAAGAGAGTTCGAGCCTAACTTAGAAAGGCACACTTGCAAATAAGGCATATAAAAAGAAACTGATAGGTAAGTCACATTCGAGAAATTCAATCCCCTGATTCCGAAAAGCTGGCGCATGTTTGGCGCAGGTTGTGCCATTCCTCGGAAACGAGCGATTAAAAAAAAGGGAAAATTTAAATGCAAGCGGGATGGCTAATCATATGTGGCGCAAATCAACGGGTCGTTTCGTGATAATATTTTAGTTATTTAGCTTTCTGTATAAAGTTACGAAAATGTGTGGTCCTAGCTTACTTGCCTCTTAGGTCTGTAGGGCTCTTCAAGGTATTTGACCTCTTCCTCTGTTAGTGTGACCTGTAGCGCGGCAATCGCTTCATCCACCCTTGATGTGGAGTTCAAGCCGACAATGGGGTAGCAGCCCTTGTGCAGCACCCAGGCTATGGAGATCATGGCCATGGAGACATTCTTGTTCTTAGAGATCTTCTCCACACGGTTGATGATTTCCTTCTGGTCGTCTTCGAGAGCGTCCAATTTCAACGCTTTGATGGTAGGGTCACTCATGTGTCTGTCTGTGTGTTTGTCCAAGGGTCTTGTTAGGATACCCCTTGCGTTAGGCGACCATGGGATTAAACCGATGTTGTGTCTCTTAGCAAACGGGATCAACTCGCGCTCGTCCTCACGGTTGAGCAGATTGTAGTAAGATTGCGAAGAGATGAACTGAAACCAGCCATATTTGTCTGCAATAAATTGCAGTTCTGCAAATTCGGTTGCGAGCATGCTCGAGGCTCCGATGTACCTGACATCGCCTGCTTCGACAACGTCATTTAGCGCCCTCATGATTTCCTTCATTGGTGTTTCATGGTCTAATCTATGGATTTGCAAAAGATCTATGTATGTGCCCAGTCTTTCCACAGAGTTCTTCACACCAGCGATTATGTGTTTTCTAGACAGTCCTCTCTGATTGGAGAGCTCCAACTCTTCAAACTCACCGATTGTAAATCTGTGATGCAAATCCAGTGTTTCATCAATGGGGAGATAAATCTTGGTCATAATGACCACCGTTTCTCTTTTGATGCTATAATGTTCCAGAAACTCCTTTATAATCCTTTCGCTCAAACCATTGGAATAAAAATCCGCCGTGTCAAAAGTGCGCAGACCATTATCGTAACAGTGCTTCAAGATCTTGAAAATCTGGGCTTTATCTTCAATGACCCAATCCGCCCATTTCTTAGAACCGTACGACATACATCCAATCAAAATGGGCGATATCTTTAGACCCGAGTCGCCCAGTCTTACTTGCTTAACCAAACCCATCGTTCTCACTGGTGTATGTTACTGTATGTGGTTTACAGAGAGGCCACCAAGATAATGAGATAGTCGCTATCCAGAAGAAGCGATCCATTGGCCAAGAAAAGTTGCATTGAGCTTTTATATGTGCGGCAAAACGCTGACGTGTTTTTCTAGTTGAAAGGTTTCGTCGTACAAGGCCATGTAAAAGTATTGCTGTGTTGATTTCCCTATATTACCTTACGTAATAAAGACGGATATCAAGAAACCCACGATACAGCAAAGGTTGAGTGAGCGACGTCTTCGGCTTCCAGCCTAGCAAGACCGCGAAATGCAATTGTTATCGGGAGGAAAACGGCTGCCAAAAGGCGTTTTGCACGACCTCCGGAGCAAGATGCTAGTACACGGCTTACACAATGGCAGAGGCTGACTAACGGTTACCTAAAACCATATGGAGTTTCTTGATATGCCCTGTTCCTCTATTCTTATCGCTACGCTATCTCAACGCCGCCACCTTTTCGCATCCGGGTGATGAATGCCAAGCCTTGAAAGCAAAAAAAATTAAATCTGAAAATAAAGATAAAAAAAAATAAAAAGCGAAGAAGAGGTGGAGGCTAATTATAGAAACAGACATGATCTTCCCTTGGCCGAAACTGTTAAAGGCGAGACAAAAAGAAACGTAAGCAAGAATTAGCCTGTTCCAGACCGCCCAACAAGCTCATCCAAACTGGAACTGAATATTGCTACTAGCCGACCCACTCTGACTTACTGAAAGCAATTGAAAGCCGAACTAGCAGAATTAGTACTTTTTAACTTTTATTTTTCAAGGTTTCTATTACGTTGTGTGGTGAATATTCTCCCCGGAACAAAAGCGTGAAAAAAAAACAAACATAAACCCAAAGGTCGCACGCTACATTACATTATAGAGTTACTTGTACTTCCAGAATGGGTAGACGTAAAATTGAGATCCAAAGGATTTCTGATGATAGAAACAGGGCTGTCACCTTCATAAAGCGTAAAGCCGGGCTTTTCAAAAAAGCCCATGAACTCTCCGTTCTTTGCCAAGTAGATATAGCCGTTATCATACTGGGCTCCAACAATACTTTCTATGAATTTTCCTCCGTGGATACGGATGATCTGATTGATCATTATCAGAATGACAAAAACCTTCTTCATGAAGTAAAGAATCCCTCCGATTATGGAGACTTCCAGAAAAACTCATCTGTGAACATAAACCAAGAGCTCCTGAGATCGTCGATTGCTAATAAGCCTTCTAAATCAAATATCACTCCGATGAAGCAGGTGTACAATGATGACGATGAAGAGGATGAAGAGGAAGAAGAGGCACATATTAATCTTCAGATGGAACAGCGCGCGAATACAAGATCTTCCAGTAGACAAGTATCGAATACACAATTGAAACTACTGTCGCCCACCGCACTTATTTCGAAAATGGACGGCAATGACAATAGTAAACGACATCCTGAAAATGCATTGCCGCCCTTGCAACGCTTAAAGAGATTGAAACCGGATCCTCTACAGGCTAATAATAGATCTCCACAACAGCAACAACAACAACAACAACAACAAAATATATCGAGACCATACCACAACAACATGTACAATCTCAACCAACCTTCATCCAGTTCATCCTCTCCTTCCACGATGGATTTCCCCAAGTTGCCGAGTTTCCAGAACTCTTCGTCTAACACCCGCCGCCCACCACTCTCCATCTCACCAAATAAGTATAGTAAACCCTTTACAGCCTCAAGCACCAGAACTCCTAAACAGGATCACAAGCTTGACAATAGTAATAACGATAATAGCGGTTATTCACAGCCCTCTCCCAACTCCTTAGAAGACTCAATTCAACACACTGTTAAAGCTAGAAGGAAAATGTCCGTGAGACCAGTGCTTCGTGTAAGAATCCCGAATAACAACTTCAGCTGTAATTCTGCCATTACAAGCGAACCTTCTTCCGCATCATCCACATCGGGAAACGGGAACAGTTTAGGGTCTTCGCAAATTTTAAAAGGAAACAAGACAAACCGATCTGGTAAGGCTTCACCACTTTCGGCGTCCGCCTCCGGACCCTTGACTCTTCAAAAGGCTAGCAATGGCAGAGTCGTAATAAAATTGCCCAACGCAAACATGTCTTTGATTAATAATACTACTAATAATAACAGTAATCACCATCATCCATATTCATTCGGAAATGGCTCTTCACCACTCTTCTCTGCAACTCAACCATATATCGCGACCCCTTTGCAACCATCCAATATTCCTGGTGGACCTTTTCAACAAAACACGTCCTCTTTCTTGGCTCAAAGACAAGCCCAACAATATCAACAACTCCCTTTCAAAAAACAGAACCAACCTGCCCCGCTAACTACAACGTTGGCGGGACGTCCTCCAACCTTTTCGGGACCTGAAAACGGCAATGGCCCCCCAACTGGTTCATTACCATCGAAGTTCGTACACGATTTGATGAGCAATTCTCCAAACGTTTCATCAATGCCAATGTTTTCAGACTGGGCAATGGGGCCCAATAGCGCCAGGCCCATACATTCTGTACCCGGTAATACGAATAGCGCTGGTTCATTCCCTCCTATACCTACAAGCATGGCCCCCAACCCCAACAATAACAGCAATAACAGCAACAACCCCAACCCCAACAATTACTACAACAACACCGAAGAGGCCCCTGTAAATGGACCTGCTGCGCCTGATCATTCTAGTGACGGAGACATAAGTAATCATCCCAACTCAAACACATATGATGTTGCTGCCTCCTCATACAATGGAAATACCGGGCTAACTCCATATATCAATGCTACTCAAACACCATTAGGTACGAAATTTTTCAACTTTTCAACCGACATTTCGGGAGAGAAAAATTCGAGCAAGATTTGAACAATGTTCAGTTATGAGTACAAATATTCTAAAGCATAAAGAACCTCTTTCTATTACGAAACCACTTTCTTCTATTTTTACTAAGATACGACACACATATTTACGTAATTATATATCCGAAAATAAACAAAACAAATCCATCGCATCAAAATTGCAATTGTGCCAGTGTTTCTACTTGCTTTCTCACGTGCATTACTTGCAGTATCGGTCGATATATACATTTGATAAAGGAGCGAAAGAGCGAAAAACAAAACCGTTGAATTCGTTTTACATCCGTACATTTGCAATACACAATAAACCCATACACTAAAAAACTGCAAAGGGCCGGTACATCATGAATGAAAAACTCAATAGTTCGTGGGGCGCATCGGATTATCAAGGAATGCAGAAAATTAGTGGGCGGCCTAGCTGGAGGTGAGTGCGCCTCTAGACAGAGAACGTCTCAGAGTTCTCTCTAAACCGACTCTGCTGGCAGCGCCCCACGCCTCGCTTTTGCCTCGATTCTCTTGCAGGGCAGGCATCTCCTTCTAGCGACCTCTAGGGCAAGGCAATACCTAGGTAGCCTCTAGGTGGGAAGCTCCAGTATCCCATGCGTAAGGAACATCAAGATATTGCAATTTTCTGAAATTTAATGTGAAGCGTCACTGAGTACATGGTGATTAGTTATTATTTTTATTCAGATTTTAGTTTTGTTTTAAAAACATTGACAAAAGAGTGAAGACAGACTATACATCATGAAGGTATGATTAAGAACGCTACTACTGAGAAGCAATAGAGAAACTTTTGTTCGTGAAGTGAAGATGCAATATACTTATGAAGATCAAAAAAAAAACCATGCAGCAATTGAAACAACACCTTGAGGATTTGCCATAGATCATATTTCCTATTGAAAATGAAGAGCACAATCAGACTATCATATATTTACCATTTGACCGACTTATATCCCTCCAGTGAATAACACTGACAGAACGCAATATTGTATATTCGAGTTATTCTGCAAATCGAACTGTAAAGTACTACTAGAAACATTTGATTGAGACGTTTTCTTTTTCCGCGAAATTACATGACTTGGTATTTTACTTTAGGCTTTTTTCTAGCATCACAAAGTTTCTCTCACTACTAAGCTTCAATATCTTTGATTAATATGAATATACTAACAATCTTTCTTAACACTACGTTAAAAAATATAAACAGTTGAACATTTCTTACCCAGTTAACGGGTCTCAAAAGACCTTCGAAATTGATGATGAACACCGTATCCGTGTTTTCTTCGACAAGAGAATCGGTCAAGAAGTTGATGGTGAAGCCGTTGGTGATGAATTCAAGGGTTACGTCTTCAAGATCTCCGGTGGTAACGACAAACAAGGTTTCCCAATGAAGCAAGGTGTTTTGTTGCCAACCAGAATCAAGTTGTTGTTGACCAAGAACGTTTCTTGTTACAGACCAAGACGTGAAGGTGAAAGAAAGAGAAAGTCCGTCAGAGGTGCCATTGTTGGCCCAGATTTGGCTGTCTTGGCTTTGGTCATCATCAAGAAGGGTGAACAAGAATTGGAAGGTCTAACTGACACCACTGTTCCAAAGAGATTAGGTCCAAAGAGAGCTAACAACATCAGAAAGTTCTTCGGTTTGTCCAAGGAAGATGATGTTCGTGATTTCGTCATTAGAAGAGAAGTCACCAAGGGTGAAAAGACTTACACCAAGGCTCCAAAGATCCAAAGATTGGTCACTCCTCAAAGATTGCAAAGAAAGAGACACCAAAGAGCTTTGAAGGTCAGAAACGCTCAATCTCAAAGAGAAGCTGCTGCCGAATACGCTCAATTGTTGGCTAAGAGATTGTCTGAAAGAAAGGCTGAAAAGGCTCAAATCAGAAAGAGAAGAGCTTCTTCTTTGAAGGCTTAAGTTTAGAAAGTAACAAGGTATAAAATCTTTTATCAAAAAACTCCTTTCTTATTCTGTATTTTGTGTATTTTTAAGCTTAAAATCAAATAACTTTATTTTTTATATAATAAAACAAAGAAAAATAATCATATGTATTGTAAACGAGAGTTGAAATGATTTGTTATTAGAAAATGTTATTGATAACCTCGCGTCAAATTTTAAAGAGTTCATGTTATTGAAAAACAGGCACGCTTAGCATATATAGCTTACACGCAGCCTTTGTTTCAACCATCTTATTGAAAATCGAATCCACATGTTCAAAAAGTTCAGCATAGTTACAATGCCTTTTGTATCCAGTCAGATATAATTACTACGATTTATAGTCTTATCTCATAGTAACCAATTCTTCAGCGCTGGTTGGATGAATGGCAATGCAATTGTCGAAGTCAGCTTTAGTAGCACCCATCTTTATGGCAACACCAAATCCTTGCAAAATTTCTGCGGAGGAATCACCAACAATATGCAAACCGACCACCTTTTCATCTGGTCCAGCACAGACAATCTTATATCTTGTTGGTGATTTTTCTTCTAACATGGCATAGTACATAGCAGTGAATTTGGAATTGTAAACTTTTATGTTTTCCTTACCGTACTTTTCAATGGCCTCATTTTCAGAAATACCAATGGAACCTGCTTCCGGATGGGAGAAGATTACGCTAGGGACGTTTTCGTAATCTAATTTAGCATTATGAAATTTTTTTGGCCCGAACAATCTATTAGATAGCGTTCTGCCTGCTGCGATAGCAACTGGCGTCAATTCAACCTTGCCGACAACATCACCTAAAGAATAAATGTTAGGAATGTTGGTGTTTTGGTATTCATCAGCAATGATTTGGTCATGAGAATTCAGCTTGATACCTACATTGTCGGATCCCATACCCAGATGGGATTTACGTCCAATAGTCCAAATCAATTCATCAACGTTTTCGATGAACTTTGAGTCGTTCAAATAAATCTTCAGTTTGTTGGTTTCTTCATTCTTTTCCACCTTGACAACTTGGGATAATTTGTGAACATTGATACCTTCATTCACATAATGGTCAGTAATTGTGTTCTGAATAGATTCGTCAAATTTTCTCAAGACAGTTTCACCTCTAATAACCAAATGTGTTTCGGATCCTAACCCATGGAACACACCTGCTAGTTCAATACCAATATAACCGGCACCGACGACAACAACTTTCTTAGGTTGTTGTTCCAATCTGAAGAACCCATCAGAATCGGTACCTAATTCAAAACCCGGGATGTTTTCTGGGAAAACAGCCTTACCACCTGTGGCGACTAAGATATGATCAGCGGAATAAACTTCAGTAGTGTTGTCCCTTTTCTGCACCTCGACTTTACCATCTTTGTCGAATCTGGCCCAACCAAATACAACATCAACCTTTTCTTTGTCTAGATTTTTTGCGTATATACCATTCAACCTGTGGACATACGCATCTCTCTTTTGCTTAAACTCTGGCCAATTGAAAGTCAAATGCTCTTTATCTAATGGAATGTTCTGGTACAACCCATATTCCTTTGCGTGAGAAACTCTATTCGCCAGGTCAGAAGCGTACCACATAACCTTTTTAGGAACACAACCGACATTGACACAAGTACCACCAAGGGCTTTAGATTCGATTAACAAAGTCTTTGCACCGTAGGATGCAGCTCTTCTTGCGGATGCAACACCTCCTGAACCACCCCCAATGACTAAGTAATCGTAGTGTTTAATATTCGTAGACATAGTTCTTATCTGTAAAGTTTTGAAAGATTGCTTGGCTGTAGAAAGCATAAATTTTGTATATAAATATATACGCACGGACTTTGACAATTAAATTGAACAGGACAGCAACAATTCCAATCTGTAATCGATTCTTATATTCTTTGCACTAGTCCTAGTTCTCAAATGAAATGGCTCCGAAATTTTCGAAGAAAAATGCAGAAGGGTCGTGCTTACTAAGTGACGTCAAGAAAAACGGTACAATGACAAGCACCAAAATATTAGTGAAGAATAAGTCGGCTTCAGCCCAATCCATTGATTACTAATGGATGAGTCGCGTTTAATAGCTTGATAATTATGTACATATATAGACAAGAGTCTTATGTTAAATATGTACTATCGATAGCCGAGTTTGATTCCTCCACACTTTCGATGCTGTTGAAAGGAGAATTGACAGTCTTCTCCGTCCCTTCCTCTGATAAAAACGAAGGTTTACGGGCAGCATGGAGGATCGTTTTCAGGTAACCATACAACGTGCACGAGAGGCATAAGATTGACCAGCAAACACAAATACCACCATATATGGTAGCTATGACTCTGAATGCATATAAGGGAACATACTGGTTGTATTGCAGATACAGCTCCTCGTTTCCCAAAGACATGGTACCCATCGGGAAAGTCATCCCCCAGAAACCTTTATGGAAAGTGTAGATCCTTTTCACTTTGCCTGTTTCATTGTCAACAACTCTTTCATTGTAGTATGATAAAATCGAAATAAGGGAAATTACCGTAAAGAAGTAACCCATAGCGATTAATGCCAAAGCAAATGTCATGCCCAGAACCTTGAAACACCACGGAACCATAATGGTTAGTATTTCTTGTTCCATGGTGATGTTTTCCCTTGGGTAGTATTTTTCTACATACTTTCTTATATTGTCAGTAAGCAACAAAATACCAAAACTTCCTTGGCCCAATGGCCCCAATACCAAGAACAACGTAAATACCTGCGTCATTGGTGGTATCTTATTGATGTAAAGATTCCAGAAGTATATTGTAATCAGAATAAAGACAAATATAAGAGCGTGTAGCCAAACCAGAGCACAGATGACCAGTGTTAGCAATTGAATATTCCTATCAAAAGTGGTACCGAATATTTTTGACATTGTAAATGTCCCACCGCTCGAAGCGACAACGACCAGCGGAATGATATCTAGCAACAGTACGCTTTTCATGTGGTCGGAAGCCATTCGTGAACTGTATGAAGAGTGATTTCCAACCCCGTCCACGAAGTAGTACTTTTGCCAGATGAGGAATGAAATCCCCCAAGCGGTTACTAAACAAACCGCGAGGTCATACCACCACAGGACGTAAACAAAAATGATCAAGTGCTTGGCATTCGCAGGGCTTGTCGTGGTAAATTTTTGTGACAGCGCCCCCAAAAAATTTATGATTGTTACTAATCCCATGGGATAAGTACCCCAAAATAAATTGTACTTCAGACTTCTGAAATATTCATTGAAGTAATCTCTAAAGCTTTTTTCTTTGATATAGATGACCATGTGCAAAAGCTGCAGCGCCTGTACAGAGATGAAAATCAAACATGTAATGGCAAACATGATGTACGAGCAAATCCTCAGCCACCTCGCCGGATACGGGAAGCTGTACAGAATATTCGATGAAATACCGACCCCCATAACCATGACAAACATGAAAGGGTTGAAATCCCTTGTGGCAGTGAGCATCCAACTAGCGACCATTCTCTGCTATGTTACCTGGTATTACCTCTCCTTTATGTTGTGACGTGTATTTAGATCCGTTTGTATCCTGAATTCGATCAGTAGTCGTTGTTATAGCGTGAATATAGATTGTATACTCTTTATACGCGGGATACTCGTATGACTAGGGTCATAAGTTTAAGGTTTAACGAGAAAAGGAATCATATACTGATCAACTGTTCTGTCTAAAACTCTTTGCTTAAGTATACCAAATAAGAAAATTGAGCAAAATAAGCAAATTAGTCAAATAGGCAGCCCGAATGTGCCAAATACAACGATGAGTCTTTTACTTTTTAAGATTTCATTGACTTTCAACATTTCGGCTACAGACGGCCCAAGGATGAAAAAAAAAATGATATGATAGTTTGCAGAATGTTTATTTATTGATGGGAGACACTAATGTTGCATTATACGATGTGCTGCAAAATAGGAGCGGTCTCTTCTTTGTTTCCGTCTGGGAGACTAATTACGAGATGACTTATGTGGTGCAACTCTTATTTTACTGTGGAGCGGAGAAGTCGCTTTTACGTCTTCGATTTTCTTTTTAGGCTTGATTATCACGCGCTTAGCCAGCAACACAATACATTCCAGCAAATACAGAAGCCTCGTTGTTGGAGTATCTTAAATCGGTTCTTTATTATTATACAGAGTTAAATAGACTTAAAAAAAGAGAGAGAGAGAGAGAGAGAAAAAAAAAGAAACCACTAATAGTGAAAAAAGAAAATCAAAAATGTAAATGATAATCCCACCAGCCCAAAAAGATTAGAATGTTTTGTACGCACATTCATATTCATATTCATATGTTTTTTAGAGTACATGCAAAAGGAAGAATAAGAAGTAGAGAGATCAACGGAAATCAGTCTTACCGACACCACGCTTACCACTGAACAGATGCTTCGATAAGGAAACAGGGTTGTGTCTATCAGATTCACCTTGTTTGGCGTGTCTGTTTCTATCTCTTCTCTCCATCTTAACGATTCTGTCGGCCTTGGATCTCATGGAACCATCAGCAACACCGTCCAGCAATCTATCGGTTTGTCTCAACTTGATACCATTGTCGGTGGAAGCTGTCAAAGCATCTTGTTCACCAAAGACAACATCGGAACCTCTTTCGACATAACGGTTCTTACGAGCAGCACTCTTTTGTTTATCTTGTAAGGTTGACATGTCATGTCCCAAAGTGGACATGTGTTCTTCCATCTTCCCGAAGGATTTGGTTAGTTTGGAACGTGGCATAATGGCCTTGTTCTTTAATGATTTTCTATTTCTTGCTTCAGCAATCATCGTCTTTTGTCTATTTCTGATCCATGAAGCTTTGTCCTTGATATCATCCACTTCAGATGCTTCGAAACCGTCGTAGATTTCTTCTTCATCGTCCGAGTTGTAGAACCCTTCGTTTTCCAGTTTTTCTTCTTCTTCTTCCAAAGCTTGCAATTTGGCAGCGATTTCAGGATCCAAGAAATCGTAAACGTTCTTACCGTCCAAGATTTCGGGCATGATATCGTTCTTCCATTCGTCGTCATCCAATAGATATTTGTCCTTCAAATTAACATTGAAGACACCAGCACCACCGTTTTCGGCTTCAATATCTCTGGCCAACCTTCTTCTATTTGGATCTTCAGGGTCATATTTCTTCAGGTTCTTAACAGAGTCTGGGATAAATGGTGCTCTCTTGACATCATCTCTTGCTTGAGGTTGAGCAACGTGAATCTTATTCAAGACATTGTTGATTCTTGATTGAGATTTCAATTTGTTTTCGATTCTAGAAGCCAATAATTTCTCACAAGCTTTGTTTCTAACTTCCATAACGTTCTCATCTAGTTGACATGAAGAAGTCATGATTTCAACACCTGGAACCTCCTTAACGGTTTCCAATAATTGTGCACGTTCTTCGTCCAAATCTTCTGGTCTGATGATATCAGTTTTGTTGATAACGACCATGACGGACTTGTTAGCGAATAGAGGCTTGATGGAGTGGAACAGCTTGACTTGTGCTTCGATAGTGAAACCACACTGTTCTGAAAGATCCATGAAGTATAAGACACAAGAACGCAAATGAGCAATGGCATAGATCGATTGCATTTCAATATTGTTCATTTCTTCGGTAGGTCTATCCAAGATACCGGGGGTGTCGATAGCTTGAAATCTCAAGTATTTATAGTCGAAATGACCGACGTACAAACTCTTGGTTGTGAAAGCGTATGGTTGAACATCAACATCCGACTTGGTGATGCATCTCAAAAATGAGGACTTACCAACATTTGGATAACCACAGATCAACAAGGTTCTGGTGTTTGGGTCGATGGAAGGTAATCTACCGATATGTTGTCTGACTTGCTCCAAGTAAGCCAATGGGTCCTTTAGTTTCTTGACGATGGTGGCCATTCTACCCAAAGCGGCTCTCTTCAATTGCTTACATTGAAACAAAGATTGACCGAACTTCAGCAATCTAACGTAATCTCTAGCGACTTGCTCCACAAGAGACTTGGCACGCGAAATAGCAGCCAAAGAGATCTTGTAATGATTCTTTTCGTATAAGGTATCCATCAAATCCCTATGGAAAGGATGGACATCGTTAATGTTGGGGAAACCTTTCAAAATATCTTCAAACTTCTCCACAAAACCTTCACCTGTGTATTTAACCTTACGCATGTAAAATGCCCTAATTCTTGTGATCTTGAAACCA
This sequence comes from Saccharomyces eubayanus, assembly GCF_001298625.1. Lineage (NCBI taxonomy): Eukaryota > Fungi > Ascomycota > Saccharomycetes > Saccharomycetales > Saccharomycetaceae > Saccharomyces > Saccharomyces eubayanus. The sequence goes on along the minus strand of NC_030975.1, from coordinate 351,172 downwards.
GGTCTGATCACAGTAGGCGTCTTTCTTTGAGTTCTGTTCAAGACAATGTCTAGCAAATCATTTGCCGGAGCGACAGTAGGGATATCCTTCCATGATAGTTGCATCTTCGGTGTAGTGAGAGGTGGATGTGTATAGCTCGGAGGATCGCACTTACTATTCTTGGCAGACTGCAACTTCTAATCTAGAACTTGTTCTTTATATTATACTACAATAAAGTAGCTAAAAAGTGAAAAATTTTCTTTGCGATGAGCTGCGGAAAACTTTTTTTTTTCTCTCCGGCTGGAAAAAGAAAGAACAGGATATCGCGTGCGACGGAACAGACGTGTCGTTTTCCCAATGTTGGCATACAAATCAAGAGGGAGAAGAGTTGGCTTTTGCCAGTATAAAGTAAGGTAGCAGGCAAGCAAGCAGACCAGAAACATGTCAGCCGTAGATCAAGGTAGCAATGCCGGAGCCAGTGTCAATGCCGGGTCGGCCGTTGCCATTGCCAATCTTTTGCGCAACCATAAGGAGCTGAAACAAAGGCAGGGCCTGTTCCAGGCCAAGCAGACAGACTTCTTCCGTTACAAGAGATTCGTCAGAGCACTGCACTCGGAGGAGTATGCCAACAAGTCTGCGAGTCAGCCAGAGGTGTATCCGCCTGTACCTTCTAGCAAGATCGAAGACCAACTTAAATCACGGGAAATCTTCATTCAACTTATAAAGGCACAGCTGGTGATCCCAGTGAAAAAACTGCACAGCCAAGAATGCAAGCAACATGGGTTGAAGCCAAGTAAGGACTTCCCGAACTTGATTGTGTCGAACAAGGCACAGTTGGATGCCGACGAGTACTTCGTTTGGAACTACGACCCCAAGACCTACATGGACTACGTGATCGTCATTGGTGTCGTGTCCATCATACTGGCCCTTGTGTGCTACCCGTTGTGGCCGCAGTCCATGAGACGTGGTTCATACTACGTGTCTCTGGGTGCCTTTGGTCTCTTGGCAGCCTTCTTTATCGTCGCTATTGCAAGATTGATTCTATACGTTTTATCACTGGCTGTCTACAAAGACGTGGGCGGGTTCTGGATCTTCCCCAACCTGTTCGAAGATTGCGGTGTGCTGGAGAGTTTCAAGCCATTCTACGGATTCGGTGAAAAGACTACCTACAGCTATATAAAAAAAATGAAAAGAATGAAGAAAAAGCAAGCCAAGAGAGAAACTCATAAAAAGAAAGCTATCGACGAAAAAACTGTCCAAAACTAGCCCCTTTCATACTCTATATAGCACCCCTTATAAACTATCTTTATCGTAACCTCTTCATGGCATCTGCACGTGTACGAACTCCGAACCAAGTTGAATCAAAGCAGTCACTACCACCACCTGCTTGCATCGCTTCTTAATACGGTTCCTAGCAGAGACCAAAATCCATACCGCACATACTTAACGGCGATTGCTTCCTTAAACCCGGCCGGTTTTAAGAAGCGCTTGACCGGAAGGTTGCTTTATAGCGGCATTTACTGACACATGGAAATAGGCAGTGATTATATAAAAGAGTCTGCAACTCTGCTTGCCTGCTTAGGTTGCATCATTTTGGACTATTTACTCGAAGACTGCAAGCTATCAAAGAAGTTCGTGGCCTGCTATTATATTAAAATGTTTCGCTCGGGCTATTATCCTACTGTCACTCCAAGCAACTGGGGCTATAACGGCACTGTTAAACACGTGCTGGGGGAGAAGGGCACTAAGGCGCTAGCCTTCAAAGGCGCCAAGCGTCAGGTACCTCTTGATGAGTTTGTGGCCAACTACGTTCCCACGCTAAAGGATGGTGCGAATTTCAGATTGAACAGTCTGCTTTTCAGCGGCTACTTACAATCATTATACTTATTGAGCGGAGATCTTTCCAAGAAATTCCTGGTGTTTTATGGTAGAGAAATTTTGGAGTTTCCAGACGGCGGTATTTGCACTGCAGATTGGGTCATGCCTGAATGGAAAGAACAATATTCTTTGGATGCCAAACGGGCAACCTTTAACGACAAGTTGTTTACAAAAGACGAGCAAGCCACTCATCCAAAAGACTGGCCTCGTCTGCATCCAAGGACGAGATACCTAACCTCAGAAGAGCTTGAAAAATGTCATTCCAAGGGGGACGAATGTCCTTTAGTGGTGATACTTCATGGTCTTGCCGGTGGGAGTCATGAGCCTTTTATTAAAGCCCTATCCGAGGATATTACAAAAGTCGGCGACGGTAAATTCCAAGTGGTGGTGCTTAATTCCAGAGGCTGTGCAAGATCGAAGGTCACAACCCGTAGTCTCTTCACCGCCTTGCATACAGATGACGTTAGGGTTTTTCTGAACCGCCAGAGAGCCAGATTTCCTCATAGGAAATTATACGCTGTAGGGACTTCCTTTGGAGCTGCTATGTTAACGAACTACTTGGGCCAAGAAGGCGACAACTGTCCATTGAACGCCGCTGCCGCTCTATCGAATCCGTGGGATTTCGTACACACTTGGGATAAGTTGGCCCATGATTGGTGGTCCAACCATATATTTTCTAGGACACTGACCCAGTTTTTAACAAGAACGGTCAAAGTAAATATGAAAGAATTACAACTGTCTGAAAAAGTTGAAGCGTCACACAAACCCACGGTTGAGAAACCGGTCTTCTTTACATATACCCAGGAAAACGTGGAAAAGGCTGAAAAATTCACAGACATGCTAGAATTCGATAGTCTTTTCACTGCTCCTTCAATGGGCCTGCCAGACGGGTTAACGTATTATAGAAAGGCAAGCTCGGTAAATAGATTGCCCAATATTAAAATTCCAACCTTAATCGTCAATGCAACAGATGACCCGGTTACAGGCGCAAACGTCATCCCATACAAACAGGCTAAAGAGAACCCTTGCGTTTTATTATGTGAGACCGACTTGGGTGGTCATCTGGCTTATCTCGATAACGAAAACAATTCTTGGCTAAGCATACAAACTGCAGAGTTTTTGAATAAATTTGACGAGTTAGTGTTATAAAAAAAAAAAAAAAAAGGTGTTCATAGATAAAATTCTTTCTTTATACATAATAATTTGTTCTTTTTAAGTTGTTATTTACCGTCTTCCCCACGCTGCGCCTTCCAGACTGCCGACCCACTTTCTCGTCCAGGGTTAGAAGTCTTTGAGCCCTCGGCTTTCTTTTCTGTTTCCGTTTCATTTGCCTTCCCAGTAATCAACTCTATCTGTTCTTGCTCATCGCGACATGCTAGTTGGTATATCTCTTCGTCATTTAATGTAAATCTTAGTCTTTTGGTTATGAATTTGCACAGAAAACTTAGCTCCTCTTCCTTAATTTGATCTCTGGGCAGCTCGTTTTGCAAAATGTATCTTTTACTGACGTCAACAACACCATCTTTACTAAACGCAATACAATAACTCATTTTCTTGTTCCAATTAACCGAGTAGATATACGGCTGATCAAACGCTTGTTCACAAGAATCAACATGGACCCATCTTTTTAAATATGGCGAAAAATATTCACACCAGACATGGTCTTCTCTATTCCAGACATAACGAACTTCTAATCCAAATGATTTTAGAATCAAAGTGAATAAGTTACACCATTCACCACATCTACCCTGTCTGGTTTGTAACAGCTTGATTGGATCATTATAGCGTGGGAACCTCGTGACATTGCGACACTGGTTACATTCATAGACCTCAACAGATCCACATTGAAATTTAGACTCTTCTCCATTGGGCCCTTGAATGCCCATAGATGTCATATTTTCTGATGTGTTCTGGCCACAATGATGACAATCTGGCTTATTGCACCATTTGAAAAACTCTTGCTTAAAATAGCGAAGCAACTCCCTCACTAGGTAATCTGAATACACATTATCGCCTTCTCTGTGCCCCTCTTTGGTAAACTCGTGATCCACGTTTTTATAAATTAAATCCAGATCTAAGGTCTCCAAGACAACAGAGTGCCACGAGGGGTTGTCATAAATCGAACAGAGGTGTTGTGTCTGTCCAAAAAGCCCTTCTGCCAACTGGTTTGAACGAACTAAATTTTGAAACTTTATATTTTCTACGGGTTCAGTTTTCTTGAATTTCGATAGTATAAAATCTTTATACTTAATTAGAAACATGTTGGCCAGTGCGTCAAAGTCTATTGTATTTCCGTCAGGTAGCACGTCCATTGTTTCTCTATCTTTTGTCCTGTTGTGGGGCTTGCACCTTATATTCCTGCATATCAACGATATCCTTTTTTCTTCGCTGCGTACTGAGAAGATTACTTTACGAACTCTTGCAAAATATCAATATTGTATTCGAACGTTCAACACAGAGCAACAAGCAATAGTGTTTGCATGACTATCAACTCAGGTACACATGAGGCCACGTAACCTAGGGGTTTTGGTTTTGGGCCTTACTTACTCCGTGCTTCTCACCAGTTTTTCTATATTTTATTGGTTGCGCAATAATGAATCGTTACTACACTATTGGTGTGTATTGTCGCTATGCCCTGCAACGCTCTGGCTATGGGCACTTATATCCTGGTGCGATAGTGAAATGTTTGCAAGCAGTAAAGACGAATAAGCAGTTATAAATTTATTTACAAGCGTCTCGTGCATTGAATGGCGTAGCGTCATCATACACAAGTTTATTTATGTACACGTGTATAATTTATTGTCTCTTTTTTCAATGCATTTCTATTATAAAGCATTTTTGCTTTCCTATCCTCAAAATCAATACTTGATCGTCTATTAAATAAGGACCCCACTCGGCAACGTCCTCTTTGACTTTGATTCTTGAATGATGTAAATAGATGCTTCCTTGAGAAAGTTTCCTTTTGGCTTCAGAAATTGAACAGTCCCCTAGTTTAGCGATTAACTTGACTAAGTTGTCCTTCTTATCTGCATGTTGTAGGATCTTGGCCTTGTAACACAGGTCTTTCAATCTGGCAGCAGATAAAGTGCCGTCATAATGCCCAAAAATAACGTTAGAAAGCGTCTCTGAGTCTGTACCGGATCCAACTCCATATAACATATCAGTAACTTCTTTGGCTAATAGCGTTTGGCCATGACGTAGATTAGGTGATTTGATATGCATTTCCATAACAGAATCGATTTCATTTGAACTTAAGAAAGTGAAGATTTTCAAGAACTTGGACACATCAGCGTCCAAAGTATTGAAAAAAAACTGGTAAACGTCATATGCTGTGTTTATTGAAGGGTCAATGAAAACAGCGTTACCTGCACTCTTCCCGAATTTCTCACCTGTTGCCGTTGTCAATAAGGGCACTGTAACACCAAATGGCACGCCCTTTTTCTGTGTAGGCTGTAACCGATTGATAAGGTCAATCCCTGCTGTTATATTCCCCCATTGGTCATTGCCACCAACTTGTACACTGACGTTCTCTTCCTTATACAAATGATAAAAATCGTAAGCTTGTAAGATTTGATAAGTAAATTCATTAAAACCAAGACTATTTTGACTTTCTAGTCTCGAAGAGACTGAATCTCTCGCTAGCATTGATTGCACCCTGATGTGTTTACCAAAATCAGCCAAAAAATCCAACATTTTGATATCTTTCCACCAGTTATAATTATTTCTTGGCGTGTATTTCCCATAAGGCTTGATCCCTCTTCTGTCGTGTCGATCGGTGTAGTACTTTAATCCATTTTGGAAAAATCTCTGTAGTTGTTCCGATATCGATTGGATGTTGTTTTGTCTGATATCATTCTCCATAACGTCTCTTGCGGTTTTCCTCCCACTAGGATCTCCAACTTTCCCAGTAGCTCCGCCTATAACCGTCACAACGTCGTGTCCTTTGACGTAAAAGTGTAACAAAACCATTAAAGGAACTAGATTACCCAAGTGCAATGACTGAGCAGTGGGATCCACCCCACAATAAAGTTTGATCTTTTCATTGCAACTTAACCTCATCCGTAGGTCGTTTTCTGGTTGTGAGACCTGACATACTAAACCTCTTTGTTTGAGTTCGTCCAAAACATTATTACTTCGAGAATTGGGTGTTTCTTGCGTTTCTGAAGAACTAGTCGTGCACGAATAAAGTCGGGTCTTATGCCATACTTTCGTATTTATTCTATGGTGAGTCACTAAAGGTACAATCCTCTTCCCACTATTTACCAAATGACTACAATTTCGTATTTCCAGCATACTCGAAGATATCTCCCTACAGCCGGCTATAATCCATTAAAATTTGGGGCTTCTTTCTTGGCTTCTTCATCCAACCACTTTCCATTTTCTTTTGAAAAGGGCCGAACAAGAACAACAATAATTGGTAACTCCATTACCTTTGCCCAAAAAGGCACACCATACCAGATCATATACGCACGTAAAGCAGTCCAACCAAGCGCACGATAAGATAAGATGCCACCTATGCCACAAAGTTATGCACAACAGCAACCTTCAAATTGGGACAAGTTCAAAATGGGGTTGATGATGGGTACCACCGTCGGCGTTTGTACTGGGATTCTATTTGGTGGATTTGCCATCGCTACTCAAGGTGCAGGCCCAGATGGTGTTGTTAGAACGCTAGGTAAATACATCGCTGGCTCAGCCGGTACTTTTGGGTTATTTATGTCCATCGGGTCTATTATTAGAAGTGATGGTGACTTAAGCTCAGCGCCCAATCCTAACTTGAATCTACAGCAACAGGCAAGACTTGAAATGTGGAAAATACGTGCCAGATTCGGTATGCATAAAGATTGAAAGGGAAATTTTGCATATCCACGCCCTTTTACATTTTTCAATATCTTATACGCCGACTACATACCTTTCTGTTTTTATTTAAGATATCTATCAACCTGTTTATAAATCTACAAATACCATGTATTTAATCTATATTGATGAATCTCACTTTATTGGTATATTTTATGCCTGAAATACACCCGTATCGTTTATCGTCCCTTTCACATTACTCCTCTGAGTGGGGCCACTTACGGCAAGGATAATAAAATAAAGTCATTATAGAAGGAATATGCTTCATTTGCAATCCTAAAAAAAACAGAAGAGACAAAAAGTAAGGTATACAAGTGATACCATGCTAAAAAGAAGTTCCCGGATGCTTACTGCTGTGAGCAGAAACAAATTATCATCTAGGTTTGCCGTTACCTACTACCACAAGACTCCCTTAAGCCAACAACAGAGAGCTACTACAACACCGCAAAATAAAATTAAGAGCTTGGAAGATTTGGTTAATTTGAATTCTCTGGATGGCGTTGATCCTGAACTAATACGTAGTCTAATTAATGAGCGTACAACAGAATTGAATATTAAGAACGAGTTAGATATGCTCAAGAAATTTTGTAAAGAGGAGAAAACAGTCCACGAAAGCCCAATGAAGAAATTCGTCAGGCCTCTTTGGATGTTCATATTGATGAGCTCCTCTGTATACTTATTACTTCATCTCACGTGGTGGAAATTAGAACGTGACGAGAGAGAAAGTGAATTAAAACAAGAAGTAGAAGCCTTGGAGTCCCAACTGAATAAATTAATCAACCAAGATAAGAATCACAACAGTAGCAAAGACGACGAAAATACGGAATTATCCGATGCCAAGCCTTGGTTTAAAAAATGGTTTTGGTAAGACTGTGCTTTCTGCTTTTCTTTGTTCTTTTCTTGAATATATCCTTATCTTTATAAATAGCTTCATTATATCATGTTAAAATATCACTGTCTATATATTGTACCGAATTCATTCGCATTTAGTCATCTATGTAAAAATATGGAGAGCCACGCATATATATTACATAAATTTGTTATTTTTGGTTAACACACATTCACCAGGTCTTGATGGAATGCTATATATACTGAATGTTCCATCATCCGAGGCGACATAAACTTGATTAGGAAATTCGTCTGGAAACCCCAAGCAATTCCTATTTGATTCATTGACTGATATGTGTGCGAAATTACGGCTCAGATTTTGGTTGGGAATTGAAGATTTTATCTTTTTAGAGAAATAGTTTGCAAGTCTTGGTTTCGGTATGGATGTTTCTTTAGGACTTCCCACACTAGGATTAGAATTTGCTGCTAATATCTCTTCTTCTTCATTCCACTGACCACTGCCAATAGCATCTCCGGGAAGGCTAGCAACTTCATCAAGCTTGAAAAGATGAATAGTGTCTGTATCGCCTACACACCCAATCATAGTCATGCTCTTATCGAAAACCAGCTGATACAAATTGCATAGCCTGGTGCCACGCCTAAATTCTTTAAACAACGACCTGGAAGATGCATAATCTGAATCGACCCCGGTATGAAACACTCTTATGATGGTTCCTTTATCTGAGGCGGTGGCAAGTAGTCTACCATCATGACTCACAGCTAGACATGCAACATTTCCCTTATGTACAGTATTCAAGTAGTTAAGTGGTGTCACGTTCAAAGTATCATATATCACCACATCATGCAATACCTCTGAGTTGGGCTTATTCTTTTTGGGTGAGCTATATGCAGTAAAGCACAGTATGCTCCTATCATCGTTACTTAGTACCATTCTTGGCCTTATTCGACTTCTCAAGGAGTTTCTCCTGCTTCTCACACTCCCATTGGAACTACTTGCGTTCTTCTGCGTGGCGTTTGATAGTAGATTACTAGCAGTTCTGTTCAAATTCGCAGAATCTCCATCAAAAGCGCCCGTATTCGAAGTATTTATGCATGAAGCGGCTTGAGACCTCTTATAATGATCTTCCCAAAGGTCGATAGTTTCCAGTGGTTTCATGCAGGATATATCGTAGATGAAAATCTGATCACTCTCCAGAAGCACACACATTCGTTTCCTATTCATTACTACGTCGATAATTTCATGTGGGAAGACAATTTCACAGATAGTCGATTTCCGTTTGGTGTTGACAATTTTTAGCTTTTTACCCTTGTTCAAACCTTGTCCTCTGTCTGCTATGGCGATAAGGCTAGTTGAAAATAGCATTTCAATGACAAACTCTCCTTCTTTTAGTATATTTCCTGAGACAAGGGCATTGTCGTCGTTATCTTCCTCCTCTTCCTCCGCATCGCCATTGTCACGAGAACCATTACTTATCAATATGCTATCTTCATTATTTCGTGATTCCGAATTTGTAATTATGTCACTACTATTCCCATTTTTGCTCTTTGAATTCTTAGTATCAATTTCAAAACACTTACCAAAGGGGTCACAGTTATAAATCGAAATTTGATGAGATGACGCAGCAACCACACAACATGTCGCGTCTTGATTGAACTGTAATACTTTCATATCCTATTTATGTTTGAAATGGTACGTAACTTAAAGGACTGGAAGTTTCGTAGCTGCAACTCTGCCCAACTTTTCCTAAGTAATTAGCAATCATTCCACTTTTTCATTTTTGACATGTAACCGATACCTTTTTTTTTACCTTACAAATATAACCGTTTGGGTTCAAAAAAAGGTTATGGATATAATAATTGTATGTAACTAATAAGAAAAAAAAAACAATAAGCATTTATAGAAGTGATGTTATTATACATGCTGGCGGACCAAATGGTAGGAATTTCAATACTCCAACGAGATTCTGGTTTTCTTAGCCGGCTTATTGTGTGAGACTTCATTTGGGCTATCTGAATGAGGATGGGAATGCGAGTGTGACTGGGGCTGTGGTTGGTCTGGATTTGAAGAACCTTCAGCGTCGTCCACAGGTATACCCCATTCTTCGATCTCGAACCTCTTTCTACCGTTTCTAAATGCCCATTCCGACCTGAGAACCCTCATTTCACCGCGATCTGTGAAGACGGGCAATTTCAAAATGTGGACAAGACCATGCTGAATCTTCCCCGGTTGGGACTTGTAGACACGTTCTAAAAATTGCGACATTTCTTGATTGAAGGGCTCCAAGTCAATAACAGAATCAAACATGTTTCTCAGTATTACCAATAATGGAGGCGTAATGATATCTGTGGATATCGAGGCAAATAGTACAACCCTTTCATCATATTTCTTGACTAGACTTCTTATACCATGCAGTAGCCCAATTATTTCGGATGACGCAAACATTTTAGGCGGATACATTGCCGGGTGTAGTAAGGAGGGGATGACAATTCTTATCAGTTTCTTGTCGTTCTTTTTAATGATTTGCTCCATTTGACCCAGGATGGTGGAGATAGGCTGGGTTGGGGCGATGAATGTTAACTCAGATGCTATGGGGGCAGGCATCAAACGAGATGTGATTTCGAACTGATGATTATAGTCCTTGTATTCGGAACTTTGTTGCGTGTCACTTTTGTCTGGAGAGCCCATTCTCTTCTCATCTGCTAATTTATACTTCCAGGCAATTTTCAGATCCTTGTATCTTGAAGGTGTAGATCTTTGAGTTTGGTTCAAATTTTGAACGGTGACTTTAGACTCCTCTTCAGATATCAGGTTTTTCTTCACCTGTTTACGAGATCCCTTGTATATGCCAGGCAATTCCTTAGCAAACATCTGGTTCAATGATAGAACAATGACATGGGTGTCACCGTTTCTAGTTTTATCAGCAGAACCGTCTGTAATTCTGTTGTGAATAATTCCCTGTGCGGCAAACAGCTTACTAAGGATTGAATGAAACTCGGTGGTAGTCTGCTCCTCTACTAAAAGGGAGTTTCCTAAGGGCAACCCCATATGGCCCAGGATATTGTCCAAATCACTACTTCCTGTAGAAGTAGTAGGTTGAGACGTCGCAGGGGAAGGCCTGATACCTACATGGGTGCTGTCCAACCCGTCCACCCTCTTGGGCTCGTCGGCGATATTCAGCTTCATCAGCCTCTCCGCAGTGTCAGGTAGGGACACGCTGCCAGGGGTGGTTCTATTGGGCCCTCTTGATGGAATTGATGGGGTCCTCGGAGGGCCTCTCATTAATGGGCTTCTAAGACCGCTGCCTCTGTCATTCAGTACTTCTCCTCGTTTGCGAAATGACATACCGGAACACACTCTATCACTTTGTAAGTCTTGAAAACACAGCACTGCTTTCTACACACAAGTTTCTGAAGCACTCACACTCATCGACAACGTCGAATATCGCTCTTGTTATTTGGTTAATAAGCTCATCGCGCGCTGCTTTACCCGGTTTGGTGCCAGAAGCCATCTGCTATTATTATATAGCTGTGCCGCCTGGAGAAGTGGGCCATGGTAGGAAGCTGATGATCGGAATGTTGCTGCTTCTATGTTGTGCTTTCACCAGGGGTGCTTCGTCAACGTGACTACAAGAAAGATGTTGTGGGCTTGCATGCACAATTTGATGAAGAGGGTTCGTGCCCCATCTTAAAAAGCACATTTACCTCGGTGCTCTGGAATACGTAAGGTCGATGTGTCTTTCAAGTGTTGCTTAAAGTATTTCAAAAGGTAAAAATCACTTTTCCAAACCAAGGTGGGGTGATAAGCTACATCGCAGACAACCCTAGTGGGATCTTCTTCCTCGCGCTCTCGCTCGCTATATACCAAGATTACGTAGAAACCTGCATTATAATCTCAAGATAATTCATGCTAATGTTAAACAGTTTCTTTTAGTGGGAGACCAGACATATCGAGAGACTTCTTTTCTCTCTTTAAAGTTTTTCAATTTCTGTTTGCACTATTTTTTGGCTTTTTTACTGTCGTTAAGCAGTTTCCGAAGATTTACTACAAATGTTGAACAAAAAATGATTATAAGATAATAGTGGAAAATGTGGAATTCCGTTTGAAAAAAAGGCCTCATGCCTGTTGCTGAGCTTTTCTGTGCTGCGAATGAACTTTGTAACCCACTATGCACGAATGAGACCTCTGTTTCAGAGGAGGTTACCACTGCCTTGTGAATCAAGGCTACATAAGCCGCAAACGTCGTGGTCGTCGTTCAATAGACATATTTCTCAAAAGCCACGCCCCACGCAGAAATCCTCGAGAAATTTCGTACGTATACTCGTGCTGTCTGTTTTGGTACCTTACACCGGATACGCCTTTTATGTTTCCTTAGCTACCATGAAACAAATCGATCTACGGAATGAAATATGTCAAGAATTGGAAGAAAAGGACACCGATGTTACCTACAAGGGATCCTTGATGAAATATTCTCCATTGCAAGTTTTGGGTCGGTTTGAAAACCCGTTTGAAGAATACAGAATACAGACCGTTTTTGAATTCTTCGCCAATAGAGTGTTCGAACTGTTTGAAAGAAATAGAGGAGGTATTCCGCCCGATGTGCACCAAATGAACAAGCTAATGCCTGCTCATAAGCCTACCTGGGGGCCTGATTTAGTGGGTATTGACCCCGCGGTAGAAATCGCACGGCCTTTGGAATGTACTGTATTGGACGAACCTCATACGCTAACCACCATCGCAGAAAAGAACGACTCGACGGCCCCTGTCTATAACACATGGTTGGGCCAATCTTGTAACTATGCGGTCTATAACGGATTGAGAATACTAACAGATCCTCTGTTCAGTGACTATCTTATTCACAAGACACTAGGTCCCAAAAGGATCTCGCAAATGCCATCTCAAATTACCGAAGTGCCAAAACCAGATATCATCCTCGTCTCCCATAATCATCCTGATCATATAGACTCGGAAAGTTTGGAATATTGGAGTGGTGAAGATTCTCCTTTATGGGTGGTACCCAAAGGGATGAAATCATACATGACAAGTAATGGCTGTGATAATGTCCTGGAGTTATCATGGTGGGAAACTTTGCAAATTAAGAAAAATAACGAAATATACCACATATCAGCTACGCCAGCTATGCATTGGTCTGGAAGATCACTCCTAGATACAAATAAATCGCTGTGGTGCTCCTTCTTATTGACCCATAATGGCACTCCTATACTTTTCCATGCTGGTGACACTGGTTATGTGAAGGACTTGTATGTAAGAATCAAAGAGCGTTTTGGCAAAGGTTGTAAATTAGCACTGCTTCCATGTGGGCAGTATTGCCCTGAATGGCATCAAAGGCCTCGACACATTAACCCTCAAGAAGTTCTTAAGATCATGAAGGATTTAGAAGCTCAAAACGTCCTGGGAGTCCATTGGGGCACTTTTGTACTAAGTGGAGAATATTTCTTGGAACCAAAGGAAAAACTAGAAATGCTGGCTGAGTGGAGCGGTATTAAAGACCACTGTTATTGTCCCGAATTGGGCAAGACAGAACGTTTCGATTAGTCCAACGCTATTCTTATCATTATAAAATTCATGTAAATAGCAGTAAGCTACAGGACACTTGAAATGTAAAATGTTCATTTTTTATAGATTTTATGACTTTATGATTTTGTGATTTTTACATAATATACAACAGAAACAGAATAGGTATTGTTACCTCAATCACGAAAAATAAAAGACCAGGCAAAGAATATAACAGTCATTCCCTTCCCCGCCCCCTCCATTTTCCCTATCATATGCATAAAGTAGATATACAAGTATAATATTTACATAAAGAACCCACCTAAGTACAGCCACAGTGCGGATTTCTTATTTTTCCTATAGCCACTGTAACCTTGGCCTATCCTCACTTTTCCGAATTGCCATATCTGATATTGTAAGCCTCTAAAACGCTTTCGGGTATCACACTTGGACTCTTAACCACCAAATCAGCTCCTGTGATACTTTTGGGAAAAGCAATTACATCCCTTATACTTTCAGTACCACAGATCATGGCGCACATTCTATCAAAGCCAATTGCGAAACCAGCATGAGGTGGTGTTCCCATATCAAAAGCATCCAATAGGTGACCAAATAGTTCCTGTGCATTGTCAATTTTGAGAACGCTCTCAAAAATATAGTTTTGTAATCTCGGATCATGAACTCTTGTAGAGCCACCGCCCAATTCTACGCCATTTACTACAAAATCATAATGTTGACCCAAACACTTCTCTGGGGTCTTCTCTAATTTTTCATAATCATTGAGCTTTACCATAGTGAAAGGATGGTGCGTAGAGCATAGCTTATCCTTCTCGTATTCCGGATAAGCAAACTTTTCCATTTTAACAGGCTTCTCTTCGATGGTAACCGGCGAAAACAATGGGAAATCAACAATCCAAGAAGCAACATCTTTATCGGTGCTATAATAGAGGTTTTTTCCTTTTTCGTTTTGCAACACCAACTGTCTCAACCTTCCCAAAGGAGTGGGATTCTCAAAGATAGAATGGTTTGGTTCTCTGGTACAGCCGCAGATTATGTCACCTTTACGTAATTTTAAAAACTTGGTTATTAAATGAGGATTTTCGAAAGTCGCAATTCCAAGAAAGTTCTCGAACCAGTTTGATTGAGCTTGTTCGTCATTTTCGATTGGAAGCACAATTGGAATTCTATAGTTATAATTGTTTTCATTGGTTAGGAATGACCAATGATTGTCGTATTCCTCCATATTCGAAAAAGCATTTCTTAAGATCATCACTTCAAAAACGGGGAACATTTTGTTCAAATGACTAAACGCGTTGAACTCACTCAAGTTAACAATTTTCAAGTCTGGTGCCCTTAAGTCCGGTTTATCGATACCGTATTCAGACATCGCTTGCTCATAAGACATGCGAAAGATAGATACTGTGTTGTCGTCTTTTTTCGCAGGCACTAATGAACAATTGTTGTTTAAAGTTAATAATCCTCCCTTGTCAGAGAATTTACACCACACATCAGGAACGACCTTCTCGATGACTTCCATAACATCTTCAGAATTAGCAAATGCCATTTCCATGTCAACTTGTGTAAACTCGGGTTGCCTATCAGCTCTCAAATCTTCATCTCTAAAACACCTAGCCATTTGATAATATTTATTGATGCCGCCGGCGATCAAAAGTTGCTTGTATTGTTGAGGACTTTGGTCGAGAGCATAAAACGAGGGTTTCCCATCAGATCTCTTGGTCCTTGTTGGTACTAGAAACTCCCTTGCGCCCTCTGGGGTAGCTTTGAATAAAGTTGGGGTCTCTATTTCCGTAAAGTTCAAATTATTGAAAGAATTTCTAACTTCCTTCGAGATAGAGGACCTCTTCTTTAAAAAGTTCTGAAACTTGGGACTTCTCAGTTGTAGGTAGCGGAGTTCCGGTGGATAACTAGCAGACAATTTGAAATCCTGCAGTTGAGCAGGTTTCTTATTCGAAGCGTTTAATACCACTACGTCTTCCAGCTGTACTTCGTACTTATTCGCTTCCTCATTTGATAGCTTTCTCTTTAAAGAAAGTACACCCTTGGCCTGAATTACATCCTCTAAAGTAAATCCTTTCAGTAACGACTTGTTATCGACCAATTGAATTGTATCGCCGTTACAGTCCCTTAAAAGTCCAAATATCAAATTCTTGCCAATTCTTTTAGGTTTTTGCTCTATCCATCCATTGAGAACCACCTTTTGGCCATTGGATACTTCTTTCAACTGATCTACAGTCGAAGTATTTCTTTCGAATAGAAACTTTTTTTTAATCACACTAGCTTCTGGGAAGCTAGTCAATTGCCTAATGACCGTATATAAACAAACCTTGGAACGGACCAACATGGTCAAAGTTGATAATATCAAAAGCTTTCAAGGATACATACACCGATTTGATTCTCAATGAGAAAAAAGGTTAGATAATAAGGAATTGAAGTTCTTAGCAGCATCAATTGCTTCCTACTCCCGTTTTTACTTATTATTGTCCTTTGACACGGCAGTGAGCTTCTGGAAATTTCATTAAACAAACTTTGGAAGCAAGAAAAAGAAAACGAAACATTTTGCTTGCCATGGACGTTTCAATGACATTTTCGAGACAGTGCTTTCAACCACGGCTTACCTGAATTGATAGTGGAAATAATTGATGAATCCTCTGAACTCTCTAGTATTTGATCTCCAGAGTATCAAGCTTGCAGACGCAAACTCAGATACAACTACACTATCAAATAGCAACACTCCAATGATGAACAATACAGCTCCTCTACAAAGGACCTCCTCTCTTTTGGATTCCATTGGCATCCAAAGAGGGTCCTCTCCATTTGTACCAGCAAGCGTTAATGCTGTTAATGGTGCCGGTGCTGTTCCAATGAATGCATATGGTGCTGAAATTGCTGGATCTGGCCCACAGATACCTGTTAATCAAGACAACAGCGGTGCGTTCAACGTGGCGTCTAATTTGCATGTGAGCACTAGCAGTGCTTCTCTTAACAACAATCAGCCGAACGCATTGCCGAATATGGGTTCTTATCTTTTCAATTCAGCAGGACTTGCCTCTAACGCTGGCAACCAACTTCCACCGCCTGGTATAGAATCGCAGTGGAAATACGTTGACTCGAACGGTAACATTCAAGGCCCCTTTAGTAGCAACAATATGTCACAATGGTATCAAGCAGGGTATTTCACCCCGACCTTGCAGATTTGTAGATTAGCAACATCTATCGAGCCATTTGGTGTGAGTGATCAGTTCATCACACTGGGTAAATTAACTACCTTGGTTAACAACTATCAGGACCCATTTACCACTTTTGATTTTATTGCAATTACGGCATTAAGTGGTGTTCCATCTGTCACACCAATTGCGCCAGAAAACCAAAAGGTTGAAACAAAAAAGTTAAAGCCTACTGCTGATGTGCATAGTGATGACTTTACTTACGAAGAGATATTAAATCTCAAGTTTGAAGACGGAAGCTACTATCGTGAAACTCAAGTTTGGGTTCCTGTAAACGGCCGTCATGTCACGAAAGTAGACCACATTCCTGAGAGTATTAAGAAGTCTGCACCTACTGCTGGCGTTGAAAAAAGAGCCCGTTCTAATGAACCAAAAAGTGCTCCAACTAAAGCGAGCGCAGAGGAGTACAAAGTGGAAACTGCTAGCGATGAAAACGAATTACCTCAGGAAGCCCAAAACGCTGACGAGAAAACCATTCTTCAAGATTCAATTCTGTCAAAAGTGCAAGAGGTTGAACAAATATCTCCAGAGAACAGGGAGCTAGAAAACACTTCTCAAATATCTTCTGAAGAACAAAAAAGGTTTGCAAAAGCAGAATTGATGGCTCAAAAATTGCTGGAAGAACAACAAAGACAAGAAGAAGAAAAAAAGAGAAGAGAAGAACAGCGCAATCTAAAGAAAGAGAAAAAACTAAAGCAAAAGCAAAAGAAGGAAGAAGATAAATTGAAAAAAAAGAAGAAGGAAGACGGGAAGTTAGAAAAAGAGAAACAAAAGGAATTGTTAAATAGTATCTTGAGTGAAGATACAGAGTCCTCCTCGCCCACTGAAAGCCCTGTCGCCTCTTCCGGTACCAATTTAGCACCCTGGGCTAACAAGCAAGCAGACGATGCTGTCTCTAATCAAATATCTTCTGCATTAGAAGATCTGAAGAAGAAAAACACATTAAAGAAAGAGAAGAAGCCTAGTCGTACTCAATTAGACCGCGAAGAAGCATTGAAATTACAAAAGGAAATACTAGGTTCAACGCAGGCTCAAACAACAGCTCATACCGCTTCTGCCTGGGGTATAAAGCCACAACAGCAACCAATCAAGCTTGACATCAAAGAAGAATTGTTGAAAGGCTCTAAAAGTGCAAAGGGTCTGCCAACAGTTAACAAGAAGAAAATGAGTAAGGATGATGATTTCCAATCAAACTCTACTTTCATTGAAGAACAGAAAAAGCTGTGGGAACAAGTTCAAAAGAAATCCAAGAAATCCAACCGCATTACCTCGCTCGATGATTTCATTTCAAGGACGCCTTCCCCATTATCTTCAGCGGCCAATTCGTCAAATCCTAGTAATGCGTGGACCACGGTTTCTTCTAAGAGTACTACCACTTCGACAACTTCAGCGGCCCCCGTGTCCGTAAATCAACCAAGGTCATACATTAGTCCTGATAAACTACGTTCTGTAGGAGGAACAGCCAGTACAATAAAAACTAAGGCAAACGGGAAGGGTAAGCAAATCGGCTCATCTACTAGTATCCCTAACCTGAAAGCCCGTCAAGCTAAAGTATCACGAGCTCCTGCCTATCCCGGTAATGCTTCGGTTTCTAAGCGTCAAGAATTTTTGAAGTGGTGTCGGTCTCAATTGAAGTTAAACTCAGGCGTTCAACCCGACAATGTTTTAGAAATGTTGCTGAGCTTGCCACCAGGTCCTGAGTCTAAAGAAATCATTGCTGACACCATATATTCTTATAGTTCAACCATGGATGGTAGAAGATTTGCTACTGATTTTACCAAAAAGCGCTTAGAATGCGAAGAACAAATCAGCGATCCATTAAGCTGGAGCGAAGTATTAACTATGCCCGAAGGTAGTTCTGAAGATTGGGAATTCCAAGTCGTTGGTAAGAAGAAAGGAAGACGCTTCTAAACCACATGTAACTCATTGGTTCCACAGCATTTGATGGCTGTATGTGTATATTTCATTGTTCATTGTATAGATTAGTTTAATCCGCCTCCTATTTGTGTAATTAATTGGAACTAAACATCCTAATTATTACTGGAAATGCTACGTCTACATATTTAAGTCTCTGAAGGATTTTATGTCGAGTGAGTAGATTTAAATCTACGCACTGCTGTCGGGACTCGTTCCACTAGTCAACCGAGGAAAAGTAGACACTCGGAACAGGTTTGAAGAGAGCAATCAGACACACCTGATTGTCGATATCGATAGTCTCTTATGGGATGATATGTGGACAACTTATTCATTGTCAGTCCGTTGAGCTCCTAGTCACTTATTACGTGTATTTCTTTTTCGTTTTTTCTTTTTTTTTTTTCGAAGGCGATGAAAAAAAATTTAACGAAGATGGTTCTAGAAGGTTCCGTTTTCGAAGAGTACTACTTCTTGTTGGGATAACCTTTGTGATAAAAGATATAGTTTATTTTATACTCTTTTGTGTCTTGAATTTTACCTTGTAGTCTTTCTAATTCTTGATTCCTTTTTGATAGCTACAAGCAAAAAGTACATTGATACATAACATTTTCTTTCAAAGATGAGTACTCCATTTGGTTTAGATTTAGGTAACAATAACTCTGTCTTGGCTGTTGCTAGAAACAGAGGTATTGACATTGTTGTTAATGAAGTCTCTAACCGTTCCACCCCTTCTGTTGTTGGTTTCGGTCCAAAGAACAGATATTTGGGTGAAACTGGTAAGAACAAGCAAACTTCCAACATCAAGAACACCGTTGCCAACCTAAAGAGAATTCTTGGTTTAAACTACGGTCACCCAGATTTGAAACAAGAATCCAAGCACTTTACTTCCAAGTTAGTTGAATTGGATGACAAGAAGGTTGGTGCTGAAGTTAGATTTGCTGGTGAAAAGCACGTTTTCTCTGCCACTCAACTAACTGCCATGTTCATCGATAAAGTCAAGGACACCGCCAAGCAAGAAACAAAAGCTAACATCACTGATGTTTGTATTGCCGTTCCAGCTTGGTACACAGAAGAACAACGTTATAACGTCGGTGATGCCGCTAGGATTGCCGGCTTGAACCCAGTTAGAATCGTCAATGATGTTACCGCTGCTGGTGTTTCTTACGGTATCTTCAAGAACGACTTGCCAGAAGGTGAAGAAAAACCAAGAATTGTTGCTTTTGTTGACATCGGCCACTCTTCCTACACATGTTCCATCATGGCTTTCAAGAAGGGTCAATTAAAGGTCTTAGGTACTGCTTGTGACAAACATTTTGGTGGTAGAGACTTCGATTTGGCTATCACTGAACATTTTGCTGATGAGTTCAAGTCCAAGTACAAGATCGACATCAGAGAAAATCCAAAGGCTTACAACAGAATTTTGACTGCCGCTGAAAAATTGAAGAAGGTTTTGTCTGCTAACACTACTGCTCCATTCTCTGTTGAATCCGTTATGAACGATGTTGATGTATCATCCCAATTAACTCGTGAATCATTGGAAGAATTAGTCAAGCCATTGTTGGAACGTGTTACTGAACCAGTTACCAGAGCTTTAGCTCAAGCCAACTTGACTGCTGAAGATGTTGATTTTGTTGAAATCATTGGTGGTACCACCCGTATCCCAACTTTGAAGCAATCCATTTCTGAAGCCTTCGGAAAGCCTTTGTCTACCACTTTGAACCAAGATGAAGCTATTGCTAAGGGTGCTGCTTTCATTTGTGCCATTCACTCTCCAACTCTAAGAGTTAGACCATTCAAGTTCGAGGACATCCATCCTTACTCTGTTTCTTACTCTTGGGACAAACAAGTTGAAGACGAAGATCACATGGAAGTCTTCCCAGCCGGCTCAACTTTCCCATCTACTAAGTTGATTACTTTAAACCGTACTGGTGACTTCTCAATGGCTGCCAACTACACCGACATCACACAATTACCAACTGACACTCCAGAATACATTGCTAACTGGGAAATCACTGGTGTCCAACTACCAGAAGGCCAAGACTCCGTTCCAGTCAAGTTAAAGTTGAGATGTGACCCATCTGGCTTACACACTATTGAAGAAGCCTACTCAATCGAAGATATTGAGGTTGAAGAGGCTGTTCCATTAGCAGAAGATGCTCCAGAAGATGCCGAACCAGAATTTAAGAAGGTTATTAAGACCGTGAAGAAGGACGATTTGACTATTATCGAACACACTTTTGGTTTGGAAGCTAAAAAGTTGAATGAATTAATTGAAAAGGAAAACGAAATGATCGCCCAAGATAAATTAGTCGCTGAAACTGAAGACCGTAAGAACACTCTTGAAGAATACATTTACACCTTGCGTGGTAAGTTGGATGAAGAATACTCTACCTTTGCCTCTGATGCTGAAAAGACCAAATTGAAGGATATGTTAAACAAGGCTGAAGAATGGTTATACGACGATGGTTTYGATTCCATCAAGGCCAAATACATTGCTAAATACGAAGAATTAGCTTCTCTAGGTAACGTTATCAGAGGTAGATACTTGGCTAAGGAAGAAGAAAAGAAGCAAGCTTTAAGATCCAAACAAGAATCCTCTCAAATGGCTGCTTTGGCTGAAAAATTGGCTGCTCAAAGAAAGGCTGAAGCTGACAAGAAGGATGACAAGAAGGATACCGAAGGTGATGTCGACATGGATTAAAGCTGATTCAGTAAAAAAAAAAAGGAAAAAGAATTTTTCTGCTCTTTCCATTTGTTTCACTCACTTTTGATACATTTTTTTAATATCGTTTCTGTATAGTTAATAAAAAAATATAATATAATATAACTGAAAAATTTCATGAATATATGTGTATGTATACGGATGTATGTAGGTTTAAAATAAGCATCAACATCTTATACTTTTGAATATGAATATACGTATGCTTCAAAGGCAAGAGCCTGAATAGAAGAAAGGTTACAAACATGTTTTCTGAACAATATCGTTTGGTTCTTGATTCAAACCAAAGCGGTTTTCTTTTTTTGTTCTTCCTGTTGATGAATTTTTTGTAATCTCTTCTTTGACTCAAATTCAGCAAATGCTTTAACGTAAACAGGAATATCCTCCCAACCTTCGTCTGCTTCTAGCTGGGCTGTTTGTTGGTTGTCCCGTTCCTCTTGCTCGTGCTTGTATCTTAGAGCATTGTTTTTTTTCTTGGCTGCTAAGACACTCTTAGGCAGAGGCCCTTTCCTCTTGGGGAACATATCTCTGATAGCCGATAAATCAGGAGGTTGATCTGCTTTCATATCATCGAGTTCCAATTTCTTTTTCTGTAGTTCGGTTGGAACGTTTTTTATGCTTAACAAGCCTAAAGGTGGATTCCAATCTTTAGGCCACTTCTCCTTTGTTCCCTGAATCTTTTGCGCAGCTTCTTTTCTCCTGTGTTTCCAGTCCCTTAAATCCTCACTATATATCTCCCACACACAATTAACACACCCTGACATGCAACAGTTATCAGGTTCCTGCGGTTTTGCAGGTACAGGGACACCAGCTATTTTCTTCATTCCACCCGTAAGCACCCTGCTTGTAGATCTTGGTGGCTCGCCTTTCAGACGACCTCCAAAGACAGTGGACATCCTTTCTTCAGCAGAAGCGGAAATGTCCTGAGTGTTTCCCTCAAAAGTCATATCTATCTTGGAACATCTTGTGAAATTCCGAGCTGGATAAAATTTGCTAAGCATTGACCATCCGTGACTTCTTATCATTTTGTACTTTCAAATCACTTTTATACCTCGTAGTAGCTGCATTCACACCAGCTTGGTACAGTTACGTATTACTATTTCTATTCTAGTTTACATTATATATATATAAATCATATCCGCCATATCCGGGAAAGAAATATCTCTTTTTTCAAATTCGAGTCCTTATTCGGCTTATAACACCTGCTTACGACACTGCTCGATCATATATTTCAACTCTTCTAACTCACGCTTCATTTTGTTCTTCACGTTGAAGGGTTCGAAGAGCCCCAACAAGTAGCTGCTGAGGTCCAGACATTGCTCATACTTGCGTTGGTAGTAGAAACGGTGGCAGAATCCACTGAGTACTTGTCGCTGGTGCTTATTGGAGACGTCATACTCGCCATTTCGTATCTGGGTCAGAGGATCCACTTTGTCCATCCAGCCAATATCTGTCCGTACAGGGCCCTTTTCAACTTGGAAATAGTGTTGCAACTGCTGCTCGTATTCTTCTTCTGTCTGGCCTTTGCGTATCTTGGTTTTTCCTGTAGACTTTCTAACAATTACTTCACCTGTTCTGCCATCTAAAGAGATGGGCTTGGTTACCGATTGGTCCTTCACGCCATGGGGCTTCCTACTGTGGTTTTCCATGACTACTTGTCTTGCTTGTGCCAGAAAGGCCATCTCATCATCGCTATCTTCTTTTCATTCAGGACCTATTCATATAGCGATTTTTTTCATATGCGACGAGCCGATGAGATTTACTATTGTTATTAAGGCTTAGTTGGCAACTAAAGTCGATGAGAGTTTTAGGCCTGCAGATCGGTGATACATTTCTGCGAATACAGTTCAGCAAAAGTGGTAGCAATGGGGAATGCTTTCAGTGGGATATTCGATAAGTTGTGGGGGGTGCCGATGCAGCTGAGGATCTTGATACTCGGATTGGACGGTGCTGGAAAGACTACGATATTGTATCGTTTACAATTGGGGGAAGTTGTTTCTACAAAGCCCACGATTGGATTCAACGTAGAAACTTTGAACTATAAGAATTTAAAATTGAATGTTTGGGATCTTGGCGGCCAGACAAGTATAAGGCCGTACTGGCGTTGCTATTACAATGAGGCTGCTTCCGTGATATTTGTCGTCGACTCTACAGACAAGGAACGCATATCATTGGCAGCCAAGGAATTGCATGTCATGCTCCAGGAGGAAGAATTGAAAGACGCAGCGTTACTGGTCTTTGCTAACAAACAAGACCAACCGGGTGCCTTGAGCGTTTCGTACATATCAAAGGAGCTAAACCTAGTCAGCTTAAAGGAAAGAAGCTGGTCAATTGTGGCGTCGAGTGCCATCAAAGGAGAAGGCATTACTGAAGGGTTGGATTGGTTAACCGATGTTATTAATGAAGAGCAAGTTCAAACAAGATAGAGAATCATATACCGGGGCCGTTGTAATAGCACATGTATGGAGCAGATTTTTATAGACTATAGAACTGAGACGCAATTTTCTTATAAACTATTAATTAATTTTCAATATCAAATATGTATTGATGACCTGCCTAAAGGCAACGAAAAATAAACAACCCCGAATATAAGGGGAAAGAAAGCCTTTCTACCTGCTCGAAGGGAAAAGTAAGGATACTACATGTTATAAGACACATTCACTTTAAGGAGATCTAGTCATTTCGCTAAGTTTTTCACAGACAAAGAGAAGGAAGACCAAACCAACTGGGCAATGGCATTTTTAAGATTTGCTTTTAGAAACTCTTGGAAATATTATAGCCAGTCAACGCGACATTTGCATAAAATACCATTGAGAAACCTGATAATACCTACGTCTACTGTTTTTTATTTAACACACGATACGATTTCAAGGCAATGCAGCTTGATATACAATGACTCTCTGAAGCCGGATCCCAAAGGTGACACTTTCGAAATGGGTTTGTACATATCTTCCGAGAATGAACTGCAAGAGCAAATTAAGTCTTTTAGGTCTACTAAAATAACCGAATCACGCGATAGGCTAATGCGGTGCTTAAGAATCTTGTGGTTCGGTTTCAATGATAAAATTGTTGAGCCTGTGTGCACAGTTTTTAGATTTTTAGAGATTTCTGCTATTTTCTTACCCATTCTGTTGCTATACCCCATATCGTGGTTCGGTCATAAACTAAAAGTTAATGATACGAGTATAACTGAAACTCGGGGTTCTCTGATTTGGTGCCAATTGCTTCGTAAAGGATTGGAATTGGCTGGTCCAAGTTTTATCAAACTCGGTCAGTGGGCAGGCTCTAGAACTGATATTTTTTCCCATGCCCTCTGTCATGAATTGGGCAAGCTTCATAGCAATGTGTCAGCACATTCCTTACGTTTCACCCTAAAAAAATTGTGCCAAGCATTAGAAGTTGATAAGGTTGAAGATGCCTTCGATGAATTTAACCATACCCCGATTGGGGTTGGATCCATCGCTCAAGTTTATGTGGGTGAACTATCTCAAAAATATATTGACAAATATGACAATATCCAAATTGGTAAGGATGGCAACCGTTGGTGTGCAATAAAAATTTTACATCCGAACGTAAGATCTCAAATACGAAGAGATTTGAAAATAATGACATTTTTTGCTGACACAATTAACTGGATTCCAACGATGGAGTGGTTATCTTTACCAAATGAAGTAGAGCAATTTTCGATTTTAATGAATATCCAATTAGATTTGAGAATTGAAGCGTTAAACCTACAAAGATTCAATGAAAATTTCAAGAACTCTATTCAGGTAAAGTTTCCCAAACCATTTCTTCCCTTATCAAACAGAGACGTTATGTTTGAAGAACATGTATATGGTCTTTCCATGGAAAAATTTCTATCTACAAAAAGGGAGCTTGATGATGTTGAACTTTGTAAAAAGGTCAGCGATCCCTTTGTTGACGCATTTTTACAGATGTTAATACTCGATGATTTTGTTCATGCAGATTTGCATCCCGGGAATGTCATAATCAGGTTCGTCAAGACAAACAAATACGGGACAAACATTATATCTTCTGAACATGATTCTTTCCAGATTACGCACGCGTTAAGGAAAAAGATGGATAATTATCAGAGTAAAGACTTTGTTGATGAACTGAAGTCTATTTTAACGAATTACACGCCCCAAATTTGCTTTATCGATACAGGAATTATTACGGAATTGAATGAAAAGAACAGAATTAACTTTATAGCGCTATTCAATGCACTGGCAAGATTTGATGGTTATAAAGCAGGTGAGTTGATGATTGAAAGATCAAGAACTCCAGAAACGGCCATTGATAAAGAAGTGTTTGCTTTTAAGGTAGAAAAGTTAGTTGATAAGGTCAAACAAAGGACCTTCACACTAGGAACTGTATCGATTGGTGATTTGCTTGATCAAATGTTAAGTATGGTTAGATCCCATCACGTTAGAATGGAATCCGATTTTGTTTCCGTGGTTGTCGCCATTTTACTGTTGGAGGGTATTGGACGACAGTTAGATCCGAATTTGGACTTATTTGAAAGGTTCGTATTTTATGCATTGATTAATGGTTTTGAAGAATGACATCGCTATGTGTTTTTCAAAACCTTTTCCTCTCCCTTTTTTTTTTGATTTCTATTAATGAATAACTTTACTAACAACAAACTAACCTCTTTATGTTTTCTCTTCGTAAACAGTTCGCTACCCATATTACGTGAATTTGGCTTTAAACGAGAAGCCAGAAGTCTCTTGAAGGATGCGAGCACATTATCAATGCTCAAGATATGGGTTGGTTTGGAAGTGCGTCAGTTAATGCATCTATCCATGAAACAGATTTACGATCTTGTTCGGACAGATCAATTGTGTCCTAATTATTAATATTCTTTCTTTATGTACTAGTTTTATAATTTAAGACTTCCACGTGTTCGTATGTGGAGTAATGCTATAAGACCCTTACACACTGTCCCGAATATTAGCAAACGAACGTTTGAGGCCGTATAAATAGCGAGTAATCCGTAACCATTCCAGCAATCTTGTCATTTCCTATACCTTGTGTGTTCTGAGAGGCATTTTTGCACACAGTTGTGTGCCAACTTCATAATAGCGCAAAAGTAATAAAGAGTAATAGAATTATTTTTAGAACGTGCACGAAATACAATTTAATAGAAAAGAAAACATTTGCTTAATAAAAATAAAGGATAGAACAATCATCTGAAAGAGTGGAATCCATAAACAAGTTGCGATTTCCGTTTATTTTATTTATAAGAAACAACAAAGCATAGCAAAAACTAAAAGCCATATAAAAAAAAAAGGGAAAAGCCCCAATTTTACAACATAAAAATATACTGATAGTTTCAATAAACTGACAGTTGAACCGAAGTAACGAACAAAACATCATATCATCGTTTATGAAATTTGGGAAAACCTTTGCTAATCATCGAATTCCTGAGTGGTCAACCCAATATGTGGGCTATAAGTCATTGAAGAAAATGATAAAGGAAATAACAAGACTTCAAGAGGACATATACAGGAATTATAACAGGAATAACTATGATGAAAACGGGCCACCAACGAAAATGAGAGACTCGGCTAATAGCGCTCAGAATTATTTAGATTCCCCAAAAGTACAGAAGTCATTGGGATCTTTTTTCTTTGCAATCGATAGGGATATTGAAAAAGTTGACACATTTTATAATTTCCAATATGCTGAATATAAAAAGAGATTTGAAAGGTTACTTTTGTCTAACCAATTTAATGAAATAAAACTGACTTCAGAGGACAATGTCAATGCCGAAGATGGGGTAGCACAAACCTTACTCGCAAAGGATACATGTGAGATTGATCAACTTTTAAAAGGAGCCGGCCAAGCTAATCGCACACCTTACCACAAAGATGATTTGATAGAGATTCAGTCTATTCTCGCTGACTTGACGAAGCAATTCAGGAATTTGAAATGGTATGCAGAACTGAATAAAAGGGCTTTTATCAAGATTCTAAAGAAATTAGACAAGAAAGTTGGCACCAATCAACAAAGGTCATCTTTGGAAACTAGAATCTTACCATTACAATTTGCTGATGATGCCCTCATAACTAAAGATCTGAGTTTGCTAAAAAAAGTTTGGGAACAAGTGACGTTAAAAATAAACGCATACGAAAAGTTAACTAATAATTCCACACTTAGTGCAAATGTAAGTGAAAATGTGGAGTTTTTCAAAGTAATTTCCATTTTTATTGAAGACGATAATAGCAAAGGCCTCATTAGAGAGTTGACGAACCTATACTCGGAACTGTCTTCGATCCCCACAAGAATAATGATTAATGTATTGAATAAAGCTGCATTATCAAAATCATTGGCATGTATTGATGCTATTCTAAATGTTATTCCTTCGTTAAATGATTCAGAAGACATTAATAAAAGAAATTTTTTCCACCACCATATAATTGCATTAGGTAAGTTAATTGGAAGGCAAGACGTTTCGGATAGGAAGAGGGTGTCACAGCCCTCTAAATATACCAGTAATAACGGAGAGATTATAACTGATTTAAACACTTTGCATAATATTTTAGCCGTATCAGTAGAATCAGATGTTACAGAGGAGGAAAAGAAGTCTGCCCTGACGATTTCCTATATTTTAAAGAAATTACCAGTTCATTTAACACCATGCCTTTTTCAACATGATAATTATAAAAGAACTCCCTTGCATTATGCTTGTCAGTACGGCTTATCTGAAGTTACAGCATTGATTATTAAGCTGATGAAAGAATGGAACGTATGGAAAGGTTTTCCTATCGATGATGTTTCCGCATTCGGAGATTCTGAATCTTTGACACCTTTACATTTGAGTGTGTTGGGCGCCCATCCGAGAGCCACGGGAGTTTTATTACATTCATTGGATCCAAACGTAAAGCTAAAAAGTTCAAGTTTGCTACACTTAGCTACAGAATGGAATAATTACCCCCTTTTACATGTCCTTTTATCCTCAAAAAGGTTTGATATAAATTACCAAGATAACGAACTGCATGAGACGCCATTGTATCTTGCTTGCAGGTTAAATTTCTTTGAAGCAGCTGTTTGTTTATTGTATAATGGAGCTGACCCTGAAATTAAAGAGAAAATATTTGGTTGGACAGCAGTGTTCGTTGCAGCAGCTGAAGGGTTTAAGAAGATTATTAGTCTTTTAGTGGCTAATTGTGTGAATTTTGATATTGAAGACGAAGGCGGATGGACGCCGATGGAACATGCTGTACTACGTGGTCACCTAGACGTTGCTGATATGGTTCAAATCAAAGATGAATTAGTAACACATCCTCAATCGCAATTAAACAGTGGTAGCGAAGACAAGGAGAAGTCAAATGCGATTACTTCTGAAAAATCAGACGACAGAAATGAAAACGGGAATGGAATAAATAAAGGACCTTTAGGACCAATCAAGTCGTATGGACATAGGTTTTTGAGCAAAAATGAATCTCTGATATTATTAACGTTGGGAAGTAATGATACAAGAAACAGAGGCCCTTCGATTTTATTAGATCAAGAGGCACTAGCAAAGGTCATAGGTTTGGAGACAGAATGTGCGTTATCACTGGTAATTTCGTGTAGTGATTCGATTGATAAGTTTTCCACGATTATAGACCTACCATTAGATGATAATGTGGATGCAGTAGACTTCAAAGTACCATTCAAAGCCGATTATTCTCATACATTATATTTTGATATTGTCCCCACATATGGAACACATTCATTGGAGTCAAAAAACAATATCGATTGCCAAAAGGATAATAATAATCACGTGATGGGGAGGGGTGTTTCCATGTTGAACAAGTCACATAGCTCAGTGGGAGTTAATAGAAGTGTGTTAAATGGGAATATGACCACCCCTATCATTGCCAACCATACATTAGAGGTACTCGGAACGTTGAAATTTGAATATATTATTATAACGCCATTCGAACATGCAAAGCTTCCTTTAGAAAGAACAGAAACGTATTGGAAGTCCTTGGTAGCGACACGGGTTATAGGGCATAGAGGATTGGGTAAAAATAATCCTAACAAATCGTTACAAATTGGGGAGAATACGGTCGAGTCTTTCATCATGGCAGCTTCTTTAGGCGCATCATATGTGGAATTCGATGTTCAACTGACGAAGGACAACGTACCAGTGGTATATCATGATTTCTTAGTAGCTGAAACGGGTGTTGACATTCCCATGCATGAGTTGACACTAGAGCAGTTTTTGGATTTAAACAATGCGAATAAAGAGCATACTCAACGAGACGCCGGTCGTTCAACTCGCCATGTTAATGGGGTAGAAATGGCATTACAGAAAAACAGAAGACGTTCAGTGGATGATTCTAACGTCAACACATTGAGAAGGGCTTGGGATTTACATAACGTTGACCCAGAGGAGAGATCCAACAATGCCAACTGGTCCAACAACCGAATGAGGCTAACCAAGACATTCAAGAAGAACAATTTCAAGGGGAACGCCAGAGGCCACTCGATAGCGTCATCTTTTGTTACCTTGAAGGAACTGTTCAAGAAAATTCCAGCCAACGTCGGCTTCAACATCGAATGCAAATTCCCCATGCTTGACGAAGCCGAAGAAGAGGAATTGGGACAAATCGTGATGGAAATGAACCACTGGGTAGACACCGTGCTGCAGGTGGTGTTTGATAACGCGAATGGCAGGGACATAATCTTTTCGTCATTCCACCCAGATATCTGCGTCATGTTGTCATTAAAGCAACCGGTGATTCCAATATTGTTCTTAACCGAGGGCGGTAGTGAGAAGATGGCGGATTTGAGAGCGTCATCGTTGCAAAACGGAATAAGGTTTGCCAAGAAATGGAACTTACTGGGGATTGTGTCTGCCGCTGCGCCCATTTTAAAGGCGCCGCGGTTGGTGCAAGTGGTCAAATCGAATGGGTTGGTATGCGTTACCTACGGTGTTGACAACAATGATCCCGAGAACGCAAGTATTCAAATTGAAGCTGGTGTGGACGCGGTTATCGTTGACAGCGTGCTAGCAATTAGGAGGGGGTTGACCAAGAAATACGAAAAGTAACGGAATACAGTCAGTGTCTTTTTTAACTTGAATGTTTTTTATTATATACTATATAAATATGCATGTATTTAACAAAATAAAAAAGTGGTTAGTTTTTTTTTTTTTTGAAAAAAAGAATGATAAGATAAACTACAATAAGGTTTCACCCAATGCACATCTTGCAATGGCGCAGCCGGCGGAGATGGTGTTTGAGACATGGATATCGTGTATGGCCAAATCTGGGTTACATTCGACAACGTCTAGAGCAACCAAGTTACCGGTTTCTGCCAATCTTTCCACCACGAAAAGACCTTCTCTCAAAGTCAACCCACCTCTCACTGGAGTACCTGTGGCAGGGATGTATAGTGGGTCTACACCATCGACGTCATAAGAGCACATTATGGGGCCTTCGCCGTTTGTTTCCGGGTGGATAGCTTTCATGGCCATCTCAACGACAGCGTTAATACCGTACTTGTCCACGTGGTACATGGAGAAGGCTGAAATGCCCAGGTCTTTCAAGATTTTCTTTTCTCCTGCATCGATGTCTCTTAACCCGATGAATGCTATTTTCTTTGGACTCAAGTTACCGGGAACCCATTTCAATGACTCGGGACAGCCTGGGATATCTTGGTTTAAGCCCATTAAGAATGAAACGGGACAACCGTGCAAGTTACCCGAGTCTGTGGTCTCTATAGTGTTAATGTCCGCGTGTGCGTCGATCCATAGCACACCGGCTTCAGGGAACTTGTCCAAGACGGCTGATACAGTACCCATAGCGACGGAATGGTCACCACCCAAGGTCACTGGGAATCTGCCGGCCTGAACCACTTTGGACACGGACTTGTAAACCATCTCGGTGGCTTCACCGACCACGTCGGCTCTCTTGGCCTTAACTCCTCCGTCCAAAACGGAAGAGCCTCCAGTGGACGATTCTTTTTCCTTTTTCAATTTGGTGACAAATTCAGCCTCGTCAAGAGCGGCCTCCAACTCAGTGGACCAGCCCAACTCTTCCAGGCTTGACTGCAAACCATGCTTCAGCATGTATCTAGGACCCTTCTCGACACCGAATTTACCTTGGCCACCACTGAATGGGGCTGAGATGATTGACAATTCGCGGTTCTTGTAATAGTTGTAGTGAGGACCTGTTTCCATTGTAGTAGTTGTAGTTGTAGTTGTAGTTGTTGCTGTTGCTGTTGCTGTTGCTGTCTCGAGAGGGAGGTATAAACACCAAAGAAGGAAAGGGTCTGGTGGCGATTGAATGAGGGACAAGAAGCTCTGTTTATATATCCTCCAAGCTTCTCGGCGGCTACCGCTAAGTGAAAAACTCAGCGAGCGGCGCTGCGCCGTCGGTTGCCGTTAGCAGCGACAAACGTCGCCAAGGGCAGGAGCTAGAGATCGGCGGCCCCGCCGATATCCGCGCCGGGCCCAGCCCCGTCGAAGAGGACAGTTAAAGGAAATACAATCGCAGGGCCTTGCGATCGCGGGCGACGGCGCGGCGCCAAACTCGGCGGGGGCCAGTAGGAAGAGAGTCCGGTTTATCTATGACGATAGCGTATGACTAAGCGTGGGGAGTCAGGGACCTGTCTACCCGCTGACCCGTGCAAGATGACAGCGGTCCAGGCGTCACAGGTCTTATCTTGCAGTGCACTGCTGCCTTACGGTAGTCATGAACACCACGTTACGCGTGGTTTCAACTATAAAGGGTTTGAATAGCAGAGTGCGGGGTAAGTGAGCTGATTGCATTACTTTAACATCAATTAGCAGCGCCGTGGCGCAGTGGAAGCGCGCAGGGCTCATAACCCTGATGTCCTCGGATCGAAACCGAGCGGCGCTAAGATTTTAATTTTTTTGGCATTTGGATTGCCGGCGTTAGTACCTGAAATTCCGGTGGGATTTAAGCATATTATTCCCGGTTACATAATTTTAAAAAGGGCTCTTCCTCTTTTTCTTGGTTTCCAATCGATAATACGGTGAATGACTATCATCCATATCCTGTCCTGCGTGTTGGTTATATAGCTGGGGGAAGAAAACAATATAGGACTTGACACATCTTTATCCGTTTCGAAGCTATTACACAGAGTGTCTAATCGAAAACAATACCACCCTTTCCCGGCATGAGTCAGTTCGGTACAGATATCGTTTCCGGTTCAGAAACACCACCTTATTCGGGGGGCAGCTATGAAGACGCTAAAGACGATAATGCCAACGCTCACTCACCATACGTTGGCGCAGGGAAATCCGGCGACGGTAGCGGTGTAAGTGGGGCCAGTGCACATGGCGGCTGCTCGAGAGGCAGCAGCGGTGACGATGATGATTATGATGACTCCGGCGCTAAGACGAAAATGGTGGATAACATTACCATTTTGAAATATTTGTTGGATTCGCTGTCTGGTAGAGACAAGTTTGCTAAAATTATCAAATATGCCTTGGACATACTGAAACTGTTCATTGAAAAGTCCAAGAAAAACCTAACTGTTCTAGACCCTTCCGTGTTGACCTACTATACCAAAATCCTAAAGAATTTGACTATAAAGGTCGCTCTAAGGCATCCCATCACAGTGATTAAGGTTATGCTTTTGTCTGTTCTGAAAAATTTTGATAAGAAAATTGACTTCATCAGCCAACAATTAAGCACGTTTAGATACATCCTAAGATTCGGCGGGACCCCATTCAGGTTGGTTAGCTTGTTGGGGAAGCTCAACAGGACTAGGAAATGCAACTTCCAAGTCGACCAAATCAAGAAAATATGGTTTAATGAAGCCTCACTCAGAGAGTTTTTGGATTTGTACTACGGAATCTTTGATGAACTAGACCTCCTGTACAAGTTGAAAATTTGGTCGAACAAATCTTTCTATTCCTTTGTCAGTAGACAAGAGTCGCTCTCATGGCAGTACGATATCCTGCTCAGCTTGAAGGATAACTGGCTCAACCTGCAAAACTTACAAAGAAAACAAATGGAATTGGAGGTCCAACTAAAAGTACAAAATAACGCCCTACTACTATCGCCCATAATTATGCACAAGGCCCGTGACGATGCCTCCCAATCGCCAATTAGAAAGCAACTGTTGAGCGACCTAAACGCAGACAACAAGCCAGAACTGCTAATACGCAAGCAACTGAAGGCCATCAAGGACGAAAAAACCCTTTTGTATCTAGACATCACAAGACTCTCTTTCGACTGTATGGCCAATACGTCTGACATTCTGAATTTGAAAACTCCAAAGGGGACGTACGCAGTTTTGTCTCTAGGGTCCGGCTTAACTGGACTGGTCAAACTTTGGATAACGGCAAAGAGGAAGCTTTGTTCCTCAAACGATTAATAAATAGGAATAAATAGTAATATTTCACCTGTACTGTTATTTCGCACCTTTAGAGAAACAGTGGCTTTTTGTATTTTTAGGTCTTTACCTTCCCCTTAGCTGCTTTTGTTTTTTGGGTGGCGGTAGTCATAGGGTCCTTAATTATTCTGCCACTTCGGGCCAGATCTAGAAAAGGCAAAGAGCCACTTCTTTCTCTCCACATATCCATATAAAATACCAAGGCCATATAGAGTCGGTAAACCGCAAGCTGCACGATGATAACCCTAATTGACACTGCGGACACAACACATTCTGCCAAACCAAGAATACTAGTACCTTATAAGAAGTTATGGGAAGTGGCCAGTCATCTTCCTGAATACCAAAAACTGTCTGAAAAAGTGGAATTCTACAAGTATAAAATGTCTACAAATGACGACTTTATTGAGTTTTTGAAAACCCACAGAATAAACGCCTTTTGGATAACTGAGGAATTTTTCAGTGTGTTGGGGAACCCTTCCAACTACATTGAATTCTTCCCATCTTCTTTGAAGGCCATCCTGGTACCTTGGGTCGGGTGCGATTTTATTAATAGTAAACTGTTGAGATCGAAAGGTATCACTTTATGCAACATCGGACCACACGCTGCTGACAACGTCACGGAATTAGCCATTTTCCTGACCATAAGTTGCTTCAGGATGACTTCATTTTGGGAATACTGCTTCAAGTATATTGAAAATGGTAGCGTTGAACAGTGTAAGAAATACATTTCAAGCGGCTCGTATGAAACCATTACAGACAAATACCATAATCAGGGAATAAAATTCCCCCAAAGAACTGACCGTGTTCAAAATGACGGAAAGGTAGTGGATTTGGCAAGAAATTACAATGTTGGTGGAAAGATTGTGGATTCACCAATGAACAAGACAACTTTGATCCTAGGCTTTGGCTCTATTGGTCAAACCATAGGGGCTCATTTGCAAAGAACCTTTAATATGAACATCGAGTATTATAAAAGATCCGGACCCGTCCAGAAAGATCTACTTCTTTACGATGCCATGTACCACTCTGATCTCGATGATCCAGACACTTGGAAAAATGCTGACCTGATTGTTTTGTCCCTACCAGGAACACCATCCACAAATGATATAATCAACCGTAAAACTTTGGCGATGTGTAAAGATGGTGTCAGGATAGTCAACGTCGGAAGGGGCACATGCATAGATGAAGATTCCCTCTTAGACGCTCTTGAATCTGGTAAAGTGACAAGTTGTGGGCTGGACGTCTTCAAAAATGAGGAAACCGGCGTCAAGCAGGAATTACTACGTAGATGGGATGTCACGGCACTACCACATATCGGTAGCACGGTAGCCGACATGATCTTGAAACAAACGCTTATTACGTTGGAGAATGTCCATGACATATTTGTCAACGGGGGCGAGGGTAAATACGTGCTTAACTAAACTATCTTTCCGTATGTGGCATTTTGCAACCAAAAGTATACGCATATATATACATTTATATATATCTATATATATCTATATCTATATATATGCTCATAGCTCTATATAACGCTTATTGGGAATGTCGTAAAATAAATGATGGCGGCGGTGCGGTTGGAAAAAACGCGGCCGTTTTGTAAAGAACAATAATTGTTTGACTGAGCAAAGTAATACTAGATAAGGACCGTTTATTACGCGTTCTAGCATGTTAGCCAAATAACTTCACTCCATATTATTAGACATATCGACAATAGAACTTTTTCAATTACCATCTACTTCAGTGCGTTAGCTTTATATCTTAGAAGTTTTCTCACTCCTTTCCTTTTTATCCTGCCTTGCCTACCATTTTCCCTTTAGTTAGAGTTTGTGATTCCATCAGGCATATAGAACTTCTGTATTGTTGGAGTGCCGTTTGACAAGAGTACTTGTGTGTATATACTAAGATAAGCGCGTCTGTCGTGAACACAGAATGTCAAATAATTTGACCACTACGCATGGTGGCAGTACTACCCTTGAATTACTAGCACAGTACAATGACCATAGATCGCAAAAGGACAAGAGTATAGAACACATAGAAAAAGGAACGTCTTCAGAAAATGATAATAGACCCTCATATGATGAAATATTCACGGAAAATATCAAACTAAAGTTACAAGTCCAAGAATACGAATCTGAAATTGAGAGTTTAAAAAAAGTCATTGACATTTTGCAAAAAAATAGAGAAGCGTCCTTAGACGTGGTACTAGAACAGGTCCAGAATGATTCGATAGACTCGCATGTCCCTGAACAGTCTTTTGTGTTACCTCCGAGATCTGCTGAAAGGAAAACGCACAACAAGAGCCTAAATTTGTCTATACCGACATTGTCTCCTTCATTGCAACAAGGTAATAGTATCCCTTCTGAAACGATTGTAACGCCCACAATACCTCAAATAGATGTTACGTCAAATTCGAACCCTAACCGGTCGAGTACTTCAATAAGTAGGAAGCATTTACAAAATATGATACTGAGCGAGGAAATAGAAACTAACAGTGGATATTCGTCGCCCAAAACTGTTAGTAGGTCCGCATCGAGTCCTACGAAAGTAAAATCGGAGCGATCAGCTAGCCCGGCTGCATCAGTAACATACACGACTTCTAGAATAACCATAAAATCGCCCAACAAGACTCCAAAATCCCCATTACAAGAACGTTTACGTTCACCACAAAACCCCAACAGAATGACAGCTGTCATCAATAACCATTTACATTCACCACTGAAGGCTGCTACGTCAAACAATTTAGACGAGCTGACTGAATGTCAAGGCCAACAACTCTCTAAAAACATCATGCAGAAGAATGAGCACGCCTATTCTTCTGTAACCTCTTCCGCGTATACCAATGCAACACCCTCTTCATTAACCAAAAGTCCATTATCACATTCGAAAACTAAAGAGAATAGTAACGATACGTCGAATTTTTCTCCAGCATCAAAAGAGAAACTTAATAATTTTACACAATTACTTGACTCTTCATTTGGCGAAGAAGATCCGGTTAAACCAGAAATAAAAGGTTCTGCAATTGCAAAGCCAATAATGAATGAAAGTCTACCTCCACCACCAGCACCTCCAACGTTTTTTTCACCTACCTCCAACACTGATGGGAAAGACACTACTCCACTATCAAGCCATTTGGCATCGCCAGTGATCTTAAACAGAAAAGATGATGTTGTTAATCCCAATGGTGCAAGCAATTTGAGGAACCCTGCCTTAACTTCCTCACTTTCCAGCCCTTCCACAAAATCATCAGCAGCAAGTCAAAATACTTCTCTCCCCTCAAATCCCCCCACAGAGGCTCTGTCAAAACAAAAACAGTCTGTAGAGACTGCGTCTATCAATTCGAACAATACTGCTAATACATTCAACTCAAATTCTCAAGGCTCCAGTAAAACTTTCAGAAGACCACACGCAAGTAGCGTTAGCACGGTTAAATCTGCTGCTCCAAGCTTTAAATCGGAAATTCCATTATTCGTGCAACCAGAGGACTTTGGTACCATTCAAATTGAAGTATTGAGCACGTTGTACAAGGAAAACGAAGATGATTTATCAACGTTGTTTGCTATCATAGACAGGAAATCCGGTAAAGAAATGTTCGAATTCTCGAAATCGATTCATAAAGTCCGAGAATTAGATGTTTATATGAAGTCTCATATTCCTGATTTGCCATTGCCCTCGTTACCTGATAGACAATTTTTCCAAACTTTATCACCTGTGAAGGTAGATACGAGAAGAAATATTTTGAATCAATACTATACAAGCATATTTAGTATCCCCGAGTTCCCACAAAATGTTGGCTTGAAAATTGCTCAATTTATTAGTACAGACACAGTAATGACACCCCCGATGATGGATGATAATAGAAAAGATGGATCACTTTTATTAAGAAGGCCAAAAACTCTAACAGGTAATAGTTCATGGAGGGTTCGGTACGGTGTCCTGCGCGATGACGTCTTACAACTACTTGATAAAAACCAAGCGATGGAAACGATTAGGCTGAGACAAGCGTCTATAGAACTCATACCCAATCTTCCTGAAGACAGGTTTGGTACCAAGAACGGATTTTTAATCACAGAGCATAAGAAAAGCGGACTATCAACTTCAACAAAGTACTATATTTGTACTGAAACGCCTAAGGAACGTGAATTGTGGCTTTCTGCATTCAGTGATTTCATAGATCCTTCACAGTCTGTGTCACTATCAAATTCAAGGAATATAACTTACGCAAACGATACAGATTCTGCATCTCATTTGAGTGCAAATTCACATTTCTCCAAATTTGGAAATACAACCACATCAGCAACTGAGACTCCATCATATGTTACAGATTTAACACAGGAGTATAGCAGTAATAATAACAATAACAATAATCACATGGTGAATGGTGAAAATATTGATACTAATTTGCCATCACATTCTAATCCTCTTGCCAATCCAACTTTCAGTGCAGATGAAGAGAAAGATAATAGAAGAGTCAAAATGAGAAGTTTGTTCCCATTCAAAAAATTAACCGCTCCGACAAGTGCGATGAACCACTTGGGTATCACAGTCTCGAACGATTCTGATTCACCAACATCCCCTGATTTTGTCATCAGATCGCCAAGCAAAAAGTTAATGGATATCCCAAAGACGACAAACTCTTTTTCAATGGGCTATTCAACCGCTGTAGTATTTGGGTCATCATTGGAAACATGTTTGAGATTGAGTTCGCATAAATATCAGAGTGTTTATGATTTGCCAAGTGTTGTTTATCGTTGCTTAGAGTACCTTTATAAAAATCGTGGAATTCAGGAAGAAGGTATATTTAGGCTAAGCGGATCGAGCACTGTCATCAAAACCTTACAAGAAAGATTCGATAGAGAGCATGATGTCGATTTATGCCGTTACAATGAAATCATTGAAGCTAAGGACGATGGAACGTCTCCAAGTTTATACATCAGTGTGAACACTGTGAGTGGACTACTGAAACTTTACCTGAGAAATTTGCCTCATTTATTGTTTGGTGACGAGCAATTTTTGTCTTTTAAGAGAGTAGTAGATGAAAACCATAATGATCCTGTTCAAGTTTCATTAGGATTTAAAGACTTAATTCAGTCAGGTGTAGTACCACACGCTAATATGTCATTGATGTATGCCCTTTTCGAACTATTGGTAAGGATCAATGAAAACAGCAAGTTTAATAAGATGAATCTAAGAAATTTATGCATTGTATTCTCTCCAACCTTGAATATTCCAATTACTATGCTCCAACCATTTATTACTGATTTTGCATGTATATTTCAGGGTGAAGACCCAATCAAAGAAGAGGAAAGAGAGAAAGTAGATATACACATTCCTCAGGTTTGAATGGCTTGATTTTGTAAAAATGTAATATTGTCACTTTCTTCCACTGATGGACAAGGTGTAAGGAGGAAATTTTTTCTTTGAAGATATTTTTGTAATAATATAAAACGTGTAAAGCTACTATAGCAATTGTTTTTGTTCCTCTTTTTGTTTGGAGAATAAAACAATAATTAATAAATTTGCTCTATGAGAGCATAAACACTTGAAACTATTAATATGATTTCGTAAAATAAGAAATAAGGTATAGGTGGAGAAACTTTAAAATTTTAAAACGGGAATATGGAAGAAAAATTAAAGAAATAACTGTACAGAAATATAAAATTAAAAAAAAAATATGACGTAACGATAAAAAATTAGATATATGCATCACTTTTCTAGTAGATTTCAACAAAATTACATATGCAAATGCTTACCACCTACCACCACTCCTTGTTGTATGTTTTCTTGAAACATGAGAAATCATTGATATGTCACTATCGTCGTAAGTTGGTGTATTTGTATTTTGGGTTTGTCTCATGCGATGAGGTTTGGTATTAGAGGGAATTTTATACATTCCATTGCTTTGTAAACGACGTTGATGGGAGCTTTTCCAGTTTTTATCCTTTTTTTCTTGGTCGGTATCTTCTTCATCGTGTTTTTCAATTTCCAATGTTTCCAAATGTCTAGAAATGTCATCAATAGTAATATCTTCCACTGTACGATTGAACGTTTTGTTCAATTCTTCATTGTAAACATATTCTTCATCTTCATCTTCACTAGAAAATTCTTGTTGCAAAAACGGAACTTTAGTTTCAGCAGCTCTATTATTTGATGAAGGTTGACCAACTTTGACCTCACTACAACTTTCTCTTTCTTCTGGTTTTTCCTTTTCAATATTCTTGAGCTTGCTTTCATAAATTTCTTTCTCTGGAGAAGCGCTGCTTCTATGAGATCTTATGATTCTTTGGGCAATTGTTGACGTCATTACTGGCTCTACAATGTTAGTGGGTAAAGAATCAGGTGAAGCTGTTTTGACAATGTCTTTAAAGATCATGTCATCGAATTCCGGTATCATTGCTCGTCCTAGCCTGATAACTTCTTCGGCCCATATCCTTATAACATCTTTAGCTCTCCTTGTCTTGTAAGGTTTCCAGGTTGATTTACATCCACGAACGATCTCCTTAACAACTTGTTCTGACCCCCATTCTTTAACCCAATCTTGGTTTTGTAAACCAATCAGATGTGCAAAAACACCAGAACATATGGCCTTATCAGAATAGCCGCCCTCCATTAAGGATAAAACTTTACCGTGGCAGTGCATTTGAGCTAATTTCAATGCATCTTTAGTGAATGTCGTATAAAAACTAGTAGGGACGTTAACGCTATGCCTTTGCATGGAAGTTTGTTCGAATTCTGACGCATCAAAACCTGCACTTATTACTACCAAACCTTTGAACGTTTTCTCCTGTTGATTCATTTCTAATTTTGCAGTCTTGAAAAACTCATCTGCTTTTGCAAATAGAGTTCTATATTTTGTTCTGTATAGTATATTGAATTCTTCTTCAGTGGTCCATTTAGATAGATGAACATTCCAGATGTTTAAGTCATGAGAGTTCATGATACATGTGGAAGCATTTTTGATGTTCTCTTTTGTAGCGAATCCTGATTCTGTTGGAAATGAATTTATATCATGCATGGAAAAATAACCAACTTTGGGAAACTCAGCAAACATTTTACCAAAATCGTCGTAAGATGAATTCTCTGACTCCTCCTCCGGTTTAAAACCAGCACGTTTCCAACAAATGTCTTGGGTGCCATCACCATGATGCAGATCGAAATCCAGTACGACAACGTGTGTAACATCATAGGTATCGAACGCATATTCTATGGCTACATGGACATTGTTCAATAAGCAAAACCCAGATGGAGTAGCATAATGGCAATGATGGCCAGGTGGTCGTATAGCCACAAAGGCTCTGTTACTAATATGTTCCGGAGAAGGACCTTTGAAAATCGAGTCTACACCGGTTTCAATAGCACCAATTGTACCCTGCAGAGCTTTGATGGTCTTTGAACTCAAATAAATGTCACCCGAGTTCCACGTATCCGGAACTTCGATCTCGCCCTTCAACAATTTGGCGTCTGCCATTTGACAAAGCTCAATCAATTCAGTTGGCCAATGACTGCCGTGCACCTTGAGCACATGAGGTGCCATCAACGAACCTTTCCGCAAGTGAGAAGATTTCAAAGTGAAAAGGGATGGATACATGGTAATTGCAGCCGATATACCCATTGAACTTGCTAACAGCCTCTCTGGTCGTTCGACTATGGTTTTTTTGTACGACTTTGTTACCCATTCTCTGGGGAAAACATGCTGCAAAGAATAAGGAGATAACACAACAACGGCCTTCGCAGACTCTGGGATTTGAGCGGCTGCACGAGCGGCCGATATGACATTGGGGTTATTTTGAACAAAGGTCTGAAACTGCCTATAAAACCTCTCCAACGGGTCTGATTGTGTGGAAGACATGTTTGTATCGTGAGGACGTTTAGTTTAGTCTTGGTTACTAATACCCTATTTCTCGTAATATCTTAGCGACTTGATAGCTATGACAGAAGCCGGTTTCGATTGACTACACACACAGGAATAGTCTCTAAATCACTCTATAAGTTTCGAAAAGAAACCGCTAACAAAAATGTAAATTCAGCAATAGATAAAGCAATGAAACTTAATGGCCTCTTATTCTGAAATTGAAAATAAAGAAATTAGCAAGAAAGTTAAAGTTTCATCTATCCAAAAGAAAAAAAGTAGACAACATTATCCCTTGGCCAGTTGTTTACAATTCTTGAAACTTTCTTGATTTGTTGTTTACGTTTCTAAAAAAAAAACAAAAACACAAGGTGCCGGGTAACAATTTTCAATCATAAATATTTATAGGGCTAATCTACAAACAGGATAGGTCAAAAACAAAAATATCAGGGCAATGTATTCTTTGATATTAAACTTGATAGGGCATATAGGGTTGTATGCGGCTGTTTTTTTCCTTTTCTTTCCTTTTCTTTCCTTTTTCAGTCTTTTCCGCTGCTATCGGCGAGAATTTCCCTTTTCGTTCCAACGAATTCGCTGAAAATGCTAAAACTTAATTGTGAGTGAAATTTTCCAGTCAACAATTTCACAATGACGATGCTCAGCCCGATTCTTTTCCTATTCATAGATATTAGGAACCATAATTATTCATTATTCTCTTCTCGCTAGTAGGGTTGCATTTCTTTTTCGGTCTTAACTCTGTGGATACTTATTTATCTGTTTTTTCTTTATTTAACAGGCAATAGTTTTCTTAACAAAAGGAAACGGGATATTTCACTTATTTCGTCACTAAACTGTTCCCACTGCCGGAATTCATACAGAAAAGGAAGTCCGAAAACACGTTTCACCAGAATGACTGCCGACAATAGTAGCGTGCCTAATAGTGCAGTATCTAGCTACGCCAAGCTAGTGCAAAATCAAACACCTGAAGACATTTTGGAAGAATTTCCTGAAATCATTCCATTACAACAAAGACCTAATACTCGATCTAGTGAAACTTCTAATGAAAAAACCGAAGAAACATGTTTTTCCGGGCATGACGAAGAACAAATTAAACTGATGAACGAAAACTGTATTGTCTTGGATTGGGACGATAATGCTATCGGTGCCGGTACTAAAAAGGTGTGCCATTTGATGGAAAATATTGAAAAGGGTCTATTACATCGTGCATTTTCTGTTTTCATTTTCAATGAGCAAGGTGAATTGCTTTTACAACAAAGAGCCACTGAGAAAATCACCTTTCCTGATCTTTGGACCAACACATGTTGCTCTCATCCACTGTGTATTGATGATGAATTGGGCCTTAAGGGGAAGTTAGACGACAAGATAAAAGGTGCAATCACTGCAGCAGTAAGAAAACTAGACCATGAATTGGGTATCCCAGAAGACGAAACTAAGACAAAAGGTAAGTTCCACTTCTTAAACAGAATCCATTATATGGCACCAAGTAATGAACCTTGGGGTGAACACGAAATTGATTATATTCTATTTTATAAGATCAATTCCAAGGAAAATTTGACTGTCAATCCAAACGTCAATGAAGTTAGAGACTTTAAATGGGTTTCACCAAATGATTTGAAATCCATGTTCAATGACCCAAGTTCCAAATTTACACCTTGGTTCAAAATTATTTGTGAAAACTACTTATTCAATTGGTGGGAAAAATTAGAT
This sequence comes from Saccharomyces eubayanus, assembly GCF_001298625.1. NCBI lineage: Eukaryota > Fungi > Ascomycota > Saccharomycetes > Saccharomycetales > Saccharomycetaceae > Saccharomyces > Saccharomyces eubayanus. The sequence goes on along the minus strand of NC_030975.1, from coordinate 308,282 downwards.
GATCTTTCTGAAGTCGAGAATGACAAGAAAATCCATAGAATGCTATGATAAAGTGTCACAGTATAAAACAAATAGAGAAATAATAACTATAATAACAATAACCATAACGAATGGAAAATAAAGTATTTATTCAAGTGATCAAAAAATGAGTTAATTTTGTTTTTTTACTAGACTTTCTTCGTAAACTTTTTTTGTCTTCTTCTTTTCTTTTCTATATTTACATGTCTCTGAATATACATTAAACGTTCACAAATTTTTTCAATTTCCCTTAATTATATTCAAAAGATTATTGGCCTCTTGAATGTTGCCCACTGATGGTCGACGAGACCTTCTAGGGGTTAGGGGTTTGTAGATTGGTCTCTTATTGAAAAATTCTCTAGTCTTGTCATTCTGTGGCTCTAGTAGTCTAGCATGCATAGAAACAGAACCATTTTTCTCCATAGAAGCCTCCAAAATCTCGAACAAGAAAGTCTTCATTCTTATGAAGTCGCCCATTGAATTGAAGGAATTGGGTGGAGATTGGAAAAAGACTACATCAGCAACGAACCCACCAATGGCCGCAAGCCATTTATTGTCGTTGTTTTCCTTAACAACATTCAAGACTCTGCCAGGTACTACAGTTCTTTGAATGACGCCATTTGGCGAGTTTTTCAATTTTCCTGATAAACTGTATGACAAACCGCCTGTACCTATAATCTCGGAGTTAAATTTGTTGCTCGTCTTTGCTTTCAATTTTCGGTTTAAAAATTTCACTACATAATCTTCCAGCTTATTGGAATTTAATCTCAGTTCTTCTGGATGGTTCTCGACCAACCATTCCTTGAATTCCTTTTGAAACGATTTGATCAGTCTGATTGTCTTCTCTAAACGCTTTTCCATGGCTGCGGGCGAGATATCTGCCTCGCCTGTCATTTCTTTGAATAGAGACAACTTAGCATCTGAATCATCTTCAGAACGTGAGGGGTCCTTGAAAAATGGGTTTTGTCTGCCTATATTGGACACGATGGGTACTCCCATTTCCTGGAATCTTAATCTGTTCCATTGGGTACCGCCTCTGGGTTCGAATGTGGTAATTCGTTCTAAAGTGTCCAAATCGTTATATACCAAGTACCTAGACTTTATTTTTGACGGAATAGCGGATTTCAACCCCCATTCTTGTCGATAAAGTGTTGATGGCTTAGTCTCAATGATTTGGTGTGTTGGATGGAACTTTTTACCAGTATATGTCAACGGTTTATGATTGTTTGCTACTTGAGCAATTCTTGACCGTCCCAGCAACTCTGCCAAAGTCATTCTGTTCGACCTTTATGAATCTGAAAAAAGAAATAAATCAAACCACCACGCCAAGGTCGCTACTGGTGCCTATCGCGTGTTTTCTTCCTTCATCATTTCTTTCATTCTGTACTGCTCCTTTAGCTCGATCCAGTTGCTTTTACTTGATTTTCCAAAAATATCACCAGACACGTAATTGTTACCCCGCGAATTGCTTTTCACTTTTTAAGGGAAGCCTAATTAAGGCCATCTGAGAATTAAATAATGGCGTTATTATATAATAGGAATATGCGGATTCTGGTGGCAAGCATTTTTTCGTCTTGGTTTGAGGATAATATAAAACAAATCTGGTCTTTTAAGTAGTTTTTATTAAAACAAGGCATGAGTGATTTGTCCCAGAACGTAGCTAAGCTAAACATTAACGACAAAGAAAACGGTAACGATGGCGGCAAACCTTCGTATGTCCCACCACATTTAAGAGGCAGCGGTAAACCGGCGTTTAGGAGAACCGGTCCCCCAAGGGAGGATAGAGGTTCAGGTGGAGGATTCTTTAGTCGTTCGAGCAAGCAGGCCGGCGATAATGACGGTTTTTTTGGTTTTTCTAAAGGAAACAATGGAGGATCGACTTATAACCGCGGAGGCAGTTCAAGTTTCAAGTCATCAGGAAACAGATGGGTGAACGGGAAACACGTACCCGGGCCAAAGAACGCAAGGTTGGAGGCTGAACTATTCGGTGTACACGAAGATCCCGATTACCACTCATCTGGTATTAAGTTCGATAATTACGACGATATCCCTGTAGAGGCATCCGGTAAAGATGTTCCAGAACCGCTATTAGAGTTTGATTCTCCACCTCTGGATGCATTGCTACTGGAAAATATTAAACTTGCTGGGTTCAATAAGCCTACCCCAGTGCAAAAATACTCCGTTCCCATTGTTACTAATAATAGGGATTTGATGGCCTGCGCCCAAACTGGTTCAGGGAAGACCGGCGGATTTTTGTTTCCCGTCTTTACGGAGTTGTTTGAGTCGGGACCTTCCCCGATGCCTGAGAAGGCACAAAGCTTTTATTCTAGGAAGGGATACCCATCTGCTCTAGTCCTGGCGCCAACAAGAGAATTGGCAACTCAAATTTTTGAAGAGGCTAGAAAATTCACTTACAGATCATGGGTTAGGCCATGTGTTGTTTATGGTGGTGCACCAATCGGTAACCAAATGAGGGAGGTCGACCGTGGTTGCGATTTACTGGTTGCTACTCCAGGTCGGTTGAATGATTTATTGGAACGTGGAAAAATTTCTTTGGCCAATATCAAGTACCTCGTCTTAGATGAAGCTGATAGAATGTTGGATATGGGGTTCGAACCTCAAATCCGCCATATCGTTGAAGAATGTGATATGCCATCTGTAGGTAACAGACAAACTTTAATGTTTTCTGCCACATTCCCAGTGGATATTCAACATTTGGCCCGTGATTTCCTAGATAATTACATCTTTTTGTCTGTAGGAAGAGTTGGTTCCACTTCAGAAAATATCACACAAAGAATATTATATGTGGATGATATGGATAAAAAATCTGCTTTACTGGATTTACTATCTGCAGAGCATGAAGGTTTAACGTTGATTTTTGTCGAGACAAAGAGAATGGCTGATCAGTTGACTGATTTTTTGATCATGCAAAACTTCAGAGCCACAGCTATTCACGGTGATCGTACACAAGCTGAACGTGAGCGCGCATTATCTGCCTTCAAATCTAACGTGGCCAATATATTAGTCGCAACTGCCGTAGCGGCAAGAGGTTTAGATATTCCGAATGTCACCCACGTCATTAATTATGACTTGCCTTCTGATATTGATGATTATGTTCATAGAATTGGTAGAACCGGTCGTGCTGGCAACACCGGTGTTGCTACTTCATTCTTTAATAGTAATAACCAGAATATTGTAAAAGGCCTGATTGAAATATTGAACGAAGCGAACCAAGAAGTGCCAGCATTTTTAAATGATATGTCAAGGCAGAATTTAAGAGGTGGTAAAACTAGAGGTGGAGGCGGCGGAGGTTTCTTCAATAACCGCAACAACAATTCAAGAGATTATCGTAAGCATGGGGGCAATGGTTCCTTTGGAAATACAAGGCCAAGAAATACTGGAACATCAAACTGGGGTTCCAGCAGTGGGGGAGGGTTTAGGAACGATAATGAAAACAGTGGTTTTGGGAGTAGCAATGCTTCATGGTGGTAATAAGAAAAACTTGAGTACAGAGATGTTTTTCCCTTTCACTCCCACTACGCAAACACACATCGATGTAAACTTTTTTTTCCGAATTCGCTTTACACTACCACTCAAGTCCCTGATATAGGGCCCTATATTATTACTGTCTTTTTATTTTACTTTTTTTCTTTTTTCATTTTGTTTTCAGTTTTATCTTTGTTTCCTAGGTAAGGAAACCTGGCGCTTAAAGAATGCCTTTATTGTTTTATAGAGAAGAAAACGCATAACGGGCTTGAAGTCAACTGGTCATTTTAGGTCTACATACTCAGTTACTGTAGTATGTAGTCGAAATTCTGTCACCGAAGGAAGAGTTGTTTTTATACAATTGACAGATTATTTTGGTGTTATATCACACCTGCAATTGTTGGTTTTAGTTCTGCTATCTTTCAACTGACCAAGAGTTAAGTTTATGGGGATATCTTATACAGCATTCAAAAAGGCTCAAAAATAAAATAAATACTAAATAGTTATGTTTCTCTTAAATATTTGCACTATTTTTCTTTATTTTCCACATACTGAAAGACATACGCCAGTATATTTAATTGCCAGTAGTGTTGATATCATTGTCATCGTTTGCGGGGCTTAAAGTCATTGACTTGGACAATAAATTGGAAGAAAATGCCAACAACCACTTTATATTTGTTAGTAAAAACTTCATAGCCGTTGTCCATTCAAGATTCGGGTTGCTACCATGCAGTTTAACAGATAGCCCATTGATTTTCTCTTTATTCATCATGTAGGGCAATTCCAGGATGGAAGCATCATTATTAGTGTTACCGTTAATATTTAATGAAGAGGCGTCTTGATTTGATAAACGTGTTTGAGAAGAAAAGGACGACGCTATTGTAGAAAGCTGCTGTGTCATTTGTATTATTATTTCTAATATTGTTTCTAGTGATTTATCGAACTTTGTCTCTTTATGGAAAATTTTCCCCAGGTTAAAATTTTCATCGTTATAGACAGGTAGAATTAACCAACCGCCAGGACTGTCTGATGTGGTATTATTATTGTTTTCAACGTTGCTATTTATTCTTTTTTTGATCTTGGAAAATGAACCCATTGGTTGTAACTTATAGTCTAATAAGTTTATCTTTAAATTTTTATTTATAGTGGCCAACAAAAGGATTAATTGGCCTAATGCAGCGTTGATTTCCTTCCAAGGCACCACTGTTTCTGGTATACTGCCCAGTCTCAGTCCATTTATAGTGGCAAAAGGTCCATTATGCGAGATTTTGAAAGTAGCATTAAAAATGTTGATCTTTCTCAATTTGTCCAGATGATTTAGAGACAATTCGTATTGTAGCTTGAGCGATTGCAGATTTTTATTAAACTGTATGTTGTTCAAATCCATTAAGTTCTGATCGCTCAATTTTTGTAGTTTTTCGTTTTGTAGTTGGATTTTCCTTTCTTGCAAATGACTTAGCTCTTCGTCTAAATCATTATCCATCGTTTCCAGACGCAATAATTGCTTTAATAGCTCTTGTTTTTCCTCTTGTAAATTTTTGTTTTCCAAAATATTGTTGGAATATTGCTTGTGAGTAATGGCGTTTGATATTTCTTTGTTTTGAGTTTCTAGCTTGGATAAAAATTGAGCGTAAGTGTCTCTTTCCTTGATTGCATCATCATACTCACTTTTCAGCCTATGTATTAGCAGATTGCAGCAGTCCTGACAAACAGGATAGTCTATATTTGTTTGGGATGAAAGGATGTTGAACACGTTAGTCATTGCGTTGACTTGGGTGGACAAAGTCTTGGAGTTCAATTGTAATTGTTGGTTTTCATCTCCATCGGTGATCTCCTGTTCCTCTTCTTCATGATCTCGAAAAGAGCTGTTTCGGCCAGAGGCATCACTATTGTCATTCTTGTCACTATCGCCGTCTGAATCATCACCTTGACGGTTTATGTTAATGTCATTTTTATCATAAGCGTTATTATCATCATCGTGGTTTAAAAAGACAAACGAATCTGTAGTCAATTTGTCATCGACTAAACCCAAATCTTTTATGTTCTGAATCTCTTCTAACCGCTTCAGTCTGTCCTCTGGTATCTGAAATACGCAATTGTCATTAGCATCTCCTTCTTTGTTGGAAATGGTATTTTCATTCGTTGTAGTTGCAATATTATTGTTTGACAGTAGTAGATTTCGCTGGGTCAAACTAAGACCTTCCAAAGACGGATCTAATTGCAAAGGTAAGTGGCAATTCTGGCATCTCATTTCAATGCTTGTTTCAGAGAGCATTTAACAATAATGGACGAGGCTGCTATTTGACAAGGTACAGAATACGCTTTAAATGTAGTACCTTCTTTTACCACCATCGATAAGAAGTAAAGTAGAGAAGGCGGGTGACATCTAAAACTGGCCACTAATGAGAACGGAAGATGTATCTAAGAAGATCGCGATGATAGTTTTTAATGATCCGGAGGTGATTTGAAAGATTGGATGGTTGATTAAGTTTCTTGAGGTATTATTTCCCCCCCATCTTTATGCTCTCTATATTTTAAGTGTTGGTTGTTCTGTTAGCAGATTAGCCGCGGAAAATGGATTAGCCGCCCAAACATTACAATTCTTGTATAAAAAGGACAGAAAACAAAAACTGGCTTCTTTCTCTTTTTCACATACCTATACTCTTTTTCTAGACCGACTGTTTTATTACAAAAGTTCCGTAATAATGCAAGGTCAGGAAGATTGGGTAGATAAGGATAAAACTTTGGTGGAAGAAGAAGAAGAAGGCGCCGACGATGAATCTCACAAAAAGAAGAGCAATGATGGTAATCGGGTCTGCAAGAAGAGTGTTAAGGAGCTGAAGAAACATCTGGACAAGAAGGAAATTGCAATACAGAATAGAGAATCGACGAAGCAACTCACCCTTTTAAGACAAGAAAATACCCATTTACAGCAGGCCTGTAAGATCCTCGGCGAGGACAAGATTACCAAAAATAAACAATTCATAGAAAAATGGAGGACCGTTTGCGAGATGGAGCTTTCATTCATCCTGAACTCCACCTTAATTAAGATTAACAGAATGGGCGGTTATAAAGATTTTCTGGAAAAAGAAATGGAAGCTAAGAAAAGAAGGCTGGAATACCAGATAGATAACGGAATGGAAGACCAGCTCTATGAAGTAAGGGATAGCGAAGACTTTAAGCAGCTTTCTGAAGTTGAGCAAGAGCAATGGGAGAGTCAAATGAATGAACAACTAAAAGAAGTGGAAAAGAGTAAAGAGGTGGAGTTGGAAAAACTAAACAAGGTGTTACTCGATAGTGAGGGGAAGGAATTCGATATGGCAGAACTATGTAATAGATTAAAGCTTGATTATAAACTAATCTTCCCCTAATGGCGTAAATGAACAAGAAAGTATCTCATTCATTATGCATTTTTTTAGGTTCGCGCGTTATTGAAAGGAAGACGGGAAATTTTCTTTAGCGCAAACTACGCAAGATCACACTTATACAATTGAAAATTTCATTTTGTATGCGCAATATCAACGCCCTAAGATTGAAGKTTACCATTTAAGCCAAAAAGTAAAGAGGTTAGGCAAGATAATGAGTGACTACTCCTTGAAACACTCAGTTACCCAGTATTTGGAAGAAATTCCCCAGCAAGTGCAAAATAGACTATACACTTCACCAGCTACATGTTTGGCCATCTATAGAATTTTACCACCTTTAGCCAAATTTTTTATCATGGCAATGGTTTTTAATGAAAACGAAGTCCCTCTATTAGATCTAGATAAATGGGTTAACTCAAATGGTAAATTGCAGTTTCAAGATGCAATCAAATCAATGAAGTCTTTGCATCTTCTCATACCAAACAAGTCTTCTGGTACTTTGATGATCAACCTAAATCCAACTTTCAAAATCAGTCTGAGAAACGCGTTGACAGGCGGAGAGGTTCAGAATTCGTTTGGTATCGTTGTAGAAGATAATGTGGTTAGTTTGAACCTATTGGACGAATATTCAGCCAATAAATGGGAAACTATATTACATTTCATGGTTGGTACTCCTCTAGCTAAAATTCCATCCGAAAAAGTTTTGAATCTTCTGAAGCACAGTAAACTTATGGAAGAAATAAACTCCACCGGTGAATTCAAAATCACTAATGAAGGTTTTCAATTTCTTTTACAAGAAATTAACTCCCAGTTATGGTCTTTACTACTACAGTATTTAAAAGTGATTGAAACGTCCAAAATGGATTTAGTCGACGTGTTACATTTCATTTTCATGTTAGGTGCATTAGAAGTCGGTAAGGCGTACAAAATCGATGCATTAAGTGAAACGCAGAGGATTATGTTACAAGATATGAGAGATTATGGACTAGTTTTCCAGAAACATTCAAACGATACCATTTTTTATCCAACTAAATTAGCTTTAATGCTAACTTCCGATACAAAAACGATTAGATCGGCCTCCAATGCGATGGATAGTGTATTAAGACAGAACAGGGAGGAACCCTCAGTGAATGAGGACGGCAACAATGGTAAGCCTACAGGAGATATCAATATACCCGATGATTTAAACAAAGTTGATTCGAAAAGTCAGGATATACCTGATGGTTCATTAATTGTAGAAACAAATTTCAAGATTTATTCATATTCCAATTCTCCGTTACAAATTGCCGTTTTGTCTCTTTTCGTTCATTTGAAGGCAAGGTTTGTTAATATGGTTTTGGGCCAGATAACAAGGGAATCTATTAGAAGAGCACTGACCAACGGTATCACTGCGGAACAAATCATTGCATATTTAGAAACACATGCTCATCCTCAAATGAGGAGGTTGGCTGAGGAAAAGTTGGAGAAAAAACTAGAGCTAGACGCCAACTGTAAAGAGCCATTACAAATCCTACCTCCAACGGTAGTAGATCAAATCAGATTATGGCAACTAGAGCTAGATAGAGTTATGACATACGATGGCTCTTTGTACTCCGATTTTGAAACCACTCAAGAGTACAGTATGCTGAATAAATATGCTCAAGATATTGGTGTGTTATTATGGAAAGACGACAAAAAGAGGAAATTCTTCATTTCAAAGGAAGGTAATTCACAAGTACTCGATTTCGCCAAAAGAAAGTTAAAAAAGAAACAGTAGCTGTATAGCTTAGATACCCATGCATCCAACTTAAATACTCACGTTTAATACTCAAGTTCCGCTTGAATCGTGTATACATTATTTTTTACTTTTTCTTTTGTATTCCGATCGGTACATTTTCGTTGCGCTTATCTGAGCTTTTCCCCTAAGGAGCCCTTATAAGTAGAGGCCTATCTAAAAGTTTAGTAACAACTCGGTTTCCAATAACACCATATTTTTCAATTTATTGGGGGGTAATCATATTTCAATAAACTTATATCATAATATTGCAGCCAATGTTGCTGAATAGTTTTTACAGTTTTTTACAACTACCGATTTTTTCGAATGGCGCAAATAAGGGGATAGAACCAAACTGTCCCATAGATATTCCATTGTCATGCTCTAATAAAACAGTAATAAACAACTCATGCTGTTTTGAATATCCTGGTGGGATATTCTTGCAAACCCAATTCTGGAATTACTTTCCAAGCAAAAGCGATTTGAATGAAACGGAGTTGGTAAACGAACTAGGTCCTCTAAATTCGTTTACAATTCACGGATTGTGGCCAGATAATTGTCACGGTGGTTATCAACAGTTTTGTAATAGGACGTTACAAATCGATGATGTTTACTATCTGTTAAATGAAAAGGAATTTAACAATAATAACGACACATTACAAATTCCCGGCAAACAATTATTAGAATACTTGGATTTATATTGGAAGAGTAATAATGGCAACCATGAATCTTTATGGATACATGAGTTCAATAAACATGGTACGTGCATCAGCACAATCAGACCAGAGTGTTATACTGAGTGGGAGGCTAATAACGTTGACAAGAAGAGAACCGTTTATGATTATTTTAGAATAACCTATAACCTCTTCAAAAAACTGGACACGTTCGCTATTTTGAAAAAGAATGATATCGTTCCTAGCGTTGATAAAACTTACTCCCTGGAACAAATCGAATCTGCGCTAAGTAAAGAGTTTGGTGGTAAACAAGTGTATATAGGCTGTGATAGACACAATGCTTTAAATGAGATATGGTATTACAACCACTTGAAGGGTTCGCTTTTAAGCGAAATGTTTGTACCTATGGATTCGCTTGCCATTCGAACAAATTGTAAGAATGATGCTGTTAAGTTTTTCCCCAAAGGGTATGTACCACCTTTTAGGAGAAGGCCTAATAAGGGGGAAAGCTACAGAGGCGTCATTCGTTTATCCAATATCAACAATGGCGATCAAATGCAAGGCTTTTTGATCAAAAATGGTCACTGGATGAGCCAAGGTACACCTGCTAATTACGAGTTAATTAAATCGCCATATGGAAATTATTATTTGAGGAGCAAGCAGGGTTTTTGTGACGTCATTTCATCTTCATCCAATGAATTGGTTTGCAAATTTAGAAATATCAAAGATGCAGGACAGTTTGATTTTGATTTGATAAAAGGAAAAGATGGATATATCGGCTACTCTGGAAAGTTCGGTTGGGGCTCAGATGATTACCCAAGGAGGAGAAGCCAAAGTCCTGTTTCATTGAATGATGATAAGGGTTCTATGAAATACGAATTCAAGATGAAATTCATCAAGAATTAGAAGTCCTTTATTAAAAAAACTCGTGTATAAGTATGGGAAAGAATGGTGAATATATGTATATATACATGTATATGTATATGTTCAAGATTTTTTTGATTATGATATGCTGGTATTATTTAGTTAATTATTTTATTCAGTCATGGAAGGACGATGATAAAATTTTTAATATATCTTCAGTACTTTCGTTTTCAATATGGATTGGTGAAGATCGATTAACTCTCGGTCTTTCTCTTTTGATGTTGTCGCTACCCCTTCGATAAGGCATTTCGTTTTCATATAGTCCACCCATTTGTAAGTCATACGTCTTATTTGTAGGAAACCCGGAAAATGAGTTAGAATGTTCGACAGCATTAAAATTGCTTTGTCCTCTGTCTGAAGCAGAATTCAACATAACGGATTCCAATCTCGTTATCCTTGATGTTAGGTCATCGATGACTGAGCCTTGATCATGTACAATACGCTCCAGATATTTTATTTCTAATCTTTGATCATCTATTACATCTTGTGCTGTGAACCGCTCGCTCCTCACGGGTGAGCTGGTTCTTCTTCTTATCCTATCCAGATTGGAACCGTTGTTTGAAGGCGCTCCATAACTGGAGAACGATGGAGGAGGTAGTCGTGTATTGCCTTCCCTTAATTGTCTTCTGAGCTTATCATCTAATGGACTTCTCATTTTCTTATTTTCTGGGTTATTCACAGGAGACAGTCTACGTAAAGGTGGGCTCATTCTTTCCTGTGCTTTGTATTGTTTCTTACTTCCTAAGTTTGATGTGTTTGAATTAAAGTTCTCTTCACGTAACTTCTTCAGAGCTTCTTGATGCTCTTTTCTAACTCTGTTTAGTGTATCATCTTGAAATCTTTTATTAGCACTACTTCCAAAATTGTTATAATCCATTATGTCCTCAATATATTGTTTAGGTTTAGTGCAAACTAGCCTTCAAGTTCTGAACAAAGATATCTTTATCTTTAAACACTTCTTGGGTTTTATTATTACGTGAGCTAGTTTTCGCGTTTGTTTTTGTATTACGCAAAACGCAAACAAAAAAGCTGTAGCATCCGGTTAATTTAGGGCATTGATATAATATGCAATACTTAACGAAGAATAATTGTAATTCTAACTTGAAACTTCAACTTTATGTCAGTTGTACTCTACGTAGTTGCATAACGTTTATTTAGTTGCTAAATACTATGAATGATGCTCTTGTGGTCGGATGGATAAAAACATCTGTAGGTTTTCTAACAAGCTGGGGTTGATAGTTTTCAAGAATTCTTGATACCTTTCCACTCCCAGATGTGATTCCAGATATTCCATTGTTTGGGAAATAAAATCTTTTATACTTATGTTGTGTACGGGATCATTGCTTTTGCATAGTTCATGATACCTTAGTTGCTCGGTAGTTAAAGGATGGAAGGCAAGCGACTGTTCTGTGACAATATCATTTAAGTGGTATTTTTCACAGTCTCCACGATTAGTCTCGTTGATTTCTTCCAGCATTTCGATCCATAAAGATGCAATTGATGAAAACTCTGTTAAAATAGGAACCAAGCCGGTCCTTAATAAGCTCGAGACGCCTAAAATATGAACTTTTTTGAATTTGGGGTCAAATATGTCCCTAAAGCATACAATCCATCCAGCAAGAAGCTTGTTCACAACAAGATCATACGGTTGGTCCTTGGATACAATTTTTCTCATGGATTCTGGCAAGTGTGCGTTTTCACTAGAACTTGGCAAGTTTTCATGATAGGCACCTAGAAAATTCATTAAGGCATCTGGATTTACGTAGGAGATCCTGGCGACAACTTGAATTATTTGGGAACACAAATATGATGAAGGAGCTTCCTCCAAAAATATGGCGTCAAATAAAGCCGACAATACTCCAGTCTCGAAAAAATTCTGCAATAAGAGGTTCTCGTAATCTGACTCATTCGATAGTATCAAAATTTCCCAAATTTCCAGCACTAATTGAAACGAATCTTCTCTTAATTTTAAAAGATATTTAGACATTTGTTTAAAAATATCTTGGAACGTGATGTTTGCGAAGAATTGTTCAGAATTCAAAATTAATGCATAACTTTTGATGATTTCCAGTAAAGTTGGTAGTATTTCTGAGTGTGTTTCAACACCATATTTCAAAAATGGTATCAACTCAGTGAATTTATCGTCGAGTTCTTGTTCTTGAGATGAAAAGTTTTGTAAAAGCATGCCCCATAGTTCATACCCATCTTCGCTTAACAATTGATATTGCATAGAAGACGGATCACACGATAATGCAACTACAGGTACAGCGATATCCCACGTTAAGTACGATTGTGGTCCCAAAGATGATACCAAATGTCTCAATAATCTTAATAATGCGTTTGCTAAAATAGCTTCGCTTGCGTTGTTTGTTGCTATTTCCCAAAGATTTGGTATTATTTGCAGTATTTCGACCAACAAATCCCTGCTGATCAATGGTTTTGTTTGAATTATGATGTCACTCAAGGTGTTTAAAACATACAACCTTGTTTCTGTTAATGACACGGACGGTAAGATCTTTCTTAACAGCAAATGAACGTTCTCGTTTAAATATGGCTGGAAAGTGTCCTTATTGAAATTCCAATCATCGATCATAGTTCTTAATGTTTGAACTGTGGTTAACAAAACAACTTTGTCATCCTCATTCATTAAGAAATTGGTGAACAGCTTGTAGCATAAATTTTTAGACTCCTCTGAACACTTCACAGTAGACCATTCATTAATAATCAAGGCAACCCTCCTTCTGATTATTCTAAGTTCGTCACCTGATATATTTGCATTTGTAGTTTCTGGCAAGAAAACCTGGACCAACAATCTGTCAAAATCTACCATTTCACTGACGGCAGATGCACTCAATTGGAAACTTGCGTAAATAGCATCTTTTTTCAAGAAATCGTCCAATGAATTTGAAAGTTTGGAAGCATCATTCTCAATTTTTTCTAATAAATATGGAACTAACAGTTCAGAAAAGGTATTTATTAAGTCTTGGAAAACATTTTCTGCACAAGGCCTAATTTGGTATTCATAGCTCGTAGCCATTTGTTCATTAATCCACTCTTCTGGGTCCATAAACCAACTTTCCAATTCAGTGGGTCTTAATCTCAAATACCATTCCATTAAAGTGTCAACTAGCCTGGTTATCAAATTGTCATTCAAGAACTCTGTATTTATCTTGTTGATAGAAGCATCTATAGTTAACTTATCACTCCTTGCTTTTAAAGTAATTGCACCCTTTTTGTGAATGAAATTGATGACTCTTTTCAAAATTAAAAGCCCTCTGATCGCAGTTTGTTCCCAAAAGTCTCCTGTAACATCAGAATTTTCTCTATATACTTTAGGGGCCTTATCAAAAATTAACCTGGTATAACTAATCAAAATTTGAGTAGAGCATGGGAGTAATATAAAATTTGCTGGAGATCCGGTAACTAAATTAAAATATAATTTGCCCAGACATTTAATAAATTTTTCGTAAATGTCAAATTTTCTGAAGTTTTCATGGTTTGAAATTAACATTTCAAAATGTGAGACGGATAGTTTAATAAAATCGCACACAGATTGATCGATCTGTGGGCGCTCATATCCCTCGCAGATCATTCTTCTTATTACTTTCAGAGATAGGTAAGAAACCTGTAAACTGGAGAGGTTTTCATAGTTGAGATTTGAGGATGTTGTCCATTCTTCGAATGATTGTAAGTAGATTCTTACAATTAGTGGAAATATTAAGGGGATTTTGCTTTGCATTGCTGGTCTGCATCTCCCTATTCTTGCTGTGCCTAACACTTTAACAATTTGGTTTATATGCATTAATATATTGTGCACTTTGATTGAATCATTCCTAATGGCATCATTATTCAGTAGGTTCTCTAGATCTTCAAACAGGTTTGGCCAATCTACAGGAAAATCTAGCCTGGCAATCCTTGCTGCAGCCTGAGCATTTTGGATACAAAGTTGATTATTTTGTTCATCGATCATTTCAAAAAGGCGACCTCTTATAGAGGCCTTTTCGTCCTTTGGTATAGCGTTAATCCTGGTAGATCTCCAGTATTTGTCTACGCCATTCTTGAACTGAATCACTGCCAACCATCTAATTTGCAAAGAATTTGATAAATTAAGATATATTGACTGTAGTAAGTAATGGAATCCAGAATGAGTTTCCCACTGCTTTAGCTGCTGTTCAGCTAATTTTTGGACTTCAGATCTGAGATGTTGTGGGTTACTTGCTTGTTCCAGCACTTGAACCAAGCTTAACTCATTAAGTGTAGTGGACATTTTTTGCAGAAACCTTTCAGAACTAAATTGATTGACAGCGGGAGATATGGTGGGTTGTTAGCTAGCAACTTATTGAGTACTTTCTTTCCTCAAATACCACACTTACGAAGAAAACCAAACGAAAGATCAAGCTATTTGATTGTTGAAATTACAACTCCTGACAGTAAACGTGCTTTATGGAGTGCAAGTAAGAAGAAGCGACTTATTTCATTCAACCAAGGTTAAGGAACGTCATCAAATAAAAAATCGTACAAAAAGATTTTATGAAATATTGTAAAACTCTTTGGTCTCTTGGTAACTAACAAACGCTTCAAAAAATTATTTATCACGGTTATCCGTTGGCGCTTCCCTTATATGTTTCGAATATTTTGAGTTTTATAGATTTTTTTTGCTTTTTACTTACTACATAAATGTGTCTATATTTCTTGACATCGAGAGGATAAAGTGAATTATGTAATAACTTTCATTACACGATCGAAAAAAGTATCCATTTGCACATTTTGAATATTGTCAAACATGCTTGTGAAGCTATTCATATTGACCAGTTTGTCTTTCTTTTCACCGTTTATAAATTCTAAAGTGATGTCTTCTTCGTCTTCGTCATTACCATTAGCATCTTTATCACTAGCTTCACTTTTACCTCTGGATGACAATTGATTCAATTGCTCTGCAAAAACATCATTGTTGGAAGCTAAAGTCGCGGTAGTATTGTTCACTAGACCATCCAAAATACCTTCATTATTCACTTCATCGGATAACTGAGTGTTAACAGTGGTTCCGACGACACCTAATGCAGATTCTATGTCCAAAAATATGAAATCAGTATCATAATTCCAACCGATCCATGATATATATTCGTGGTGTGTAAAATTACCCAATTTTGTGGATAAATCGGAATCAAATATGATAATACGAGACTTATAATTTGTGGTTGGTACACCTTCGAGGTTAGTCAATTGTTGGTTTATTACTAATGCGATGTTACCTGATTTTTCATCACAAGTGATTAATCTATCTAGATGTCCATTTTTATAAACGCCGTTAACAAATGGATACAGGTCAAAGCTATTTATGATTTGACCTTGCAGTAAGTTGATAGCATTAAGTGTTGTTCTAGTAGCGACAATTAAGTTAGTGTCATTGATCAATTTAATGGTTTGGATTTCTGAATCCAGTGTAAATTCACTGATTGTCTTTGTGTTGTCTAAGGACTCAAACTTTTTAAAAGTGTCGAAATCTAGGATCTGCAACTTATCATCGAATCCATGGAATACTAGAGATCCATCTTGCGACCAAGCTAATGAGACAGAATTACTGTAGTGGTTGAAGTTTGGTAATGAGATCTTCTTCAAGCACCAGTTGCCCTCATGAGCGTCAAATGACCAAAATTTCAACCCACCGTTGTTATCTGCCGTTAGACAGCCTTGACCTCCATTAATTGACCTTGGAGAAGGTAAAATATTGGTTATAGGGACACTTGACCCATGTGGATTTATCACTTTTGTTTTTAAATTCCAGTTTGTCTCGTTATCATTTTTGGTCCAGAACTTGAGGATGTGAGTTAAGTCCTTGGATGACAAAAGATCATTGGGTGGATATTCAATTTCATATGTAACCATCCATTGGCCATCCTTGGTGAATTTCAAATCAGTTATTATTGGGTCTTGTAAGTTTAATTCAAACCTGACTTTACCCATAGAATTGTTGACACCTGATGTTAGGTATTGATAGTTAATTTGCTCATTTTTGTAAAAGTCAAAAATTTGAATAGCGGAAATGTGTGGGAAATAGAGATTCTTATTGATGGGGTTGATTTCCACATTTGTGGTGAAATCCTGTCTTTTTGATTTGATTAGTTTTCTCAACTGCTTTTTCTTGGAGTGGTTAATAGAGGTGATTGAATTAGAGTTCTTGGTATTGACAGCGGAGATTGGTTGTTGAATGTGTTTTATGGTCGTGTTGAACACTGGTAAGGGACCATTGATCGATAACTTAGAGGACAAATCGGAAGCGCTCAACAACAAGAACTGGTAATCCGAATTTGAATTGTTTTCAGTCATTTGTAAAATCAAAGAATAGTAGTTACCTTGAGGACCCAGGACTTGACAATCGATAACGATACCGTTCAAACGGGGCAAAAACTGTTGGGAGTTTGTAGCCAGTTGCCATAAACTCATAACTTTTTCCCAACCACCAGACAAAAGATAGCTTCCGTCGTGAGAGAATGCCAGCGAAAGAACAGA
Organism: Saccharomyces eubayanus; assembly: GCF_001298625.1. Lineage (NCBI taxonomy): Eukaryota > Fungi > Ascomycota > Saccharomycetes > Saccharomycetales > Saccharomycetaceae > Saccharomyces > Saccharomyces eubayanus. The sequence goes on along the minus strand of NC_030975.1, from coordinate 291,552 downwards.
GTCGATATGCCATTTGAGCAACCTTATTTGCAAGTCAGCCAGGTTCACGATACTTATAACCCCTGAGGCAAACCCAATAGCCAGTTGTTGGCCCATGTTGTCTATAGCCATACTAGAAACGTATCTGGTGTTGGAAGACAGGGATTGAGTCTGTGAAGAAAGAACGGAACTGAGGGGGAAACTCAAGGTTACAGAGTCATCGAAAATCGAAACGACTGAGATAGATTTGTGTTCGTGGTCCTTTGTTGAAACGTCTTTATTCATTAATGCCAGCAATTTCCCATTAGAAGAGGTATTCGACAAGATGACGTTGCTCCATTCGGCCTGGAAAGTTACATCGAACTGTCCTTTGGATTCATCGAAAGTTAACCCGTGCAGCCTGTAGGACTGCAAGGAGTTTTGGGCTTTCTGTTTGACGTCTTTGAACGTTGTTAAGATCCTGAATGTGCCTTTGCTGTGGAACACATTAGAGAGCTGTTCGTTTTCCAAAGAAATTTTGAAATGCTTGGGAGACTCGACTAGTTTCCCCTTGTAGTTTAGAACCACGACGTGGCCGCTCTTGGTAAACACGGTGATCAGATGTGCGTTCTTCTGCTGAGGAGCAGTTATGTCGTCCAATAAAATCTTTACTATGGACTCGTTGTCTTCTTGTTCTTGCAAAAAGATCCCGCAAAGCACGGGGTTATTGGCGAACTTCAGTGTCTTGACACATTGCCTGGTTTCCACGGAGTACACCTTGATCTGATTGTTGAAAGGAATGATATAGTTCAGCTGGTCGTGCGACAAACGTGCGATATTCTTGTTACCGGTCACCGAGCTGAAATCGTTCAAAGTGGGTTTACCACCGGATACGACCGAAAGCTTGTACTGTTCGATACCCAGAGATTGCGTCATGCTGGTGTGGAGATCTGGTTCTGCTTGTTAATTCTGGTTCGATGGGCAACAGCGTATTTACCAGTTGTCAACTGTACCAAAAACCAATCATCATAACCATCTCTTTGAAAAATTTCATCTCATCTCATCGCCAGGAAAAAGAAAGGAAAATTTTTTTATTCCCCTTCAGTTTTGTCACATCACTCGACACGTACCCTAAGCTCTGACCATCGCTAGCCCTGGGCCCTGGATCATGTTACCCGGATGCTCACACCGGTGGGTTTGGTTCGAGGGAACACTAACTGTAACGATCTTACTATGAGATCCTGAGTAGTTTGTGTCAACGGCTCACTCCCGGGGTGTGCGTCTCATTATTTCCATGTCTACATGGCCGCAGGAGTGATGAGTGGATGATACGTGCTTGTTTTCTTTGGTTGTCCATTTTCGCGTCGCGTTTTGCGCTGTTGTTGTTGTTTTTTGTGTGGGAAAGCGGGCGGCGAAAGTTTTTTGTTTATCTGCCTTTATTTAAAGAGGAGCGGTTGTAGATTTGGGGAGGTTGCTGTTAAAAGGGACTCGTTATCAACAAGCGCACTCGCAACCATAACTACTACTACCACCACCATCTCCTCCACTACTAGAACAAGATGGCTCCCAAGAAGACCAGCACCAAGACCATGAACAAGGGTAAGAAGCCCGTGACCAGCAAGGGCAAGGACAAGCCGCTTGCCAAGACAGCACCTAAAAAGAGCACGCCAAAGAAGGAAGAACCTTCGTCCAAGAGCTACAAAGAGCTGATCGCGGAAGGACTCGCAGCTCTGAAGGAGCGCAAGGGTTCCAGCCGCCCTGCCCTCAAGAAGTTCATCAAGGAGAACTACCCGATCGTTGGGTCCACGAGCAATTTTGACTTGTATTTTAACAACGCTATTAAGAAAGGTGTGGAAACCGGTGACTTTGAGCAGCCCAAGGGCCCCGCCGGAGCTTTGAAATTGGCAAAGAAGAAGTCTCCAGAACCCAAGAAAGAGAAAGAAACCAGTCCAAAGCCCAAACAATCTGCCACCGCCACTGCCTCTGCCACTGCCGCCGCCATAACAACGCCAAAGGCGAAGACCGCGTCTAAGAAACAAGCGCCCAAAAAAGTAGTAAAGAAGAAGTCGTCGCCTACTGCCGCCAGCGCCAGTGCTGCCGCCAAGAAGGCGGCTTCCCCTTCTTCATTGAGCTACAAAGAAATGATCTTAAAGAGCATGCCTCAACTCAATGACGGTAAGGGCTCCAGCCGTATCGTCCTGAAGAAGTACGTTAAGGACACTTTTTCGTCCAAGTTGAAAACTAGCTCAAATTTTGACTACCTCTTCAATAGCGCTATCAAGAAATGTGTGGAAAATGGTGAACTGGTGCAACCAAAGGGCCCCTCCGGCATCATCAAACTAAGCAAGAAAAAGGCTAAAATATCCACCTAAGAAAGGAAAACCCAATAAGAATAATAATGATAATGATAATAACAAACTTCCCTCTCTTTATTTTCGTGTTCTATCACTATTAATATTTTGTATTATTTCTAGATTTTTTTTCTACTGTTTATTTTTATTCAAGTGTTTATTGGCGGTATTATTATTTTCTTCCCACTTTATCTCTCTCCCTCTCTCACTTAATCTTCGTTGTTGTTCGGGGAAACCACTCCTTTATGATTCTATTCAAATTCTATTCTCTCCCTATTCTATACTAAATACTTCTCTCCTCTCCTATATACATAGCAAGGTGTGTAAAATTAATTGTTATTATTGTAACTGAAAAAGGCGAAAAAGACAAATTGAAAAGTCCTACTTTATCCTGGTACAAAACCCATGATACCCTATTTTAAACAGATGTACCCTACCTTTTTGCGCTTCTTCTCGTCCGAGCCCGAGGAGACCTAATTTTGATCATTTTTCTTCTGTTTTTGCCCTTTCTCTCAAACATAATAACAATAACAACCATTTACCATGATAGCATTTTTAGCTTGTTTGTTACTGGTTGCCGTTCAAGATTGCCATTGCCCTTTAGCGGTTGAAATTCCTCGATAATTCCCCCAACCGTCACCATCACCATGGACTCGCAACTGCCCAATAACAATGAAAGCATGAATCGCTTCAATGACATCATCCAGAGCCTGCCCGCGAGAACTAGACTAACAATATGCTCACTTTGCCTGTTGGATAACATCTCCACGCAGTTGTTACGGTTTCTGATCCTGAATGCCAACTCCCCCAACATCATCGCAGTCCTAACCGATCAGACCGCCTTCCTGAGCTCTGGCGAAACAGAAATATTTCAAACGCTGGTCAAGCTTTTCAAGCAGATTAGAATGATCTACCACACCAGGTCCCCTTTGCTTTCGGTCCACGACGTGGCGCCCGGCTTGTGGTTCCCTAACTCACCCCCTCCGCTCATACTAAGAGGCCACGAGGCCTTCATCATCACTGCCATCAGAAAGGCCAACCTGCTGACTTTCCTGTTGACATCGCTGAACTGTCTCAACTACGGATTCGAGCTGCTGCAGTCGATTTTCCTTGATATTTTCTGTCCGAACACAAACACTGTGGGTAACAGTTCGTTGGAACAAAGCGGGAAGTTCCTGAAATCGCAGGCCATCCTTTACCTCGATCTGAAAACACAGGCCTATATTGCCGGGTTGAAAGAGTTTCAGGACGAGGCAAACGAAATATCCCTGGAGAAAAAGCAAGAGCTACTGGACTTAATTTTCCCATCTAACCTAGCCGATATTCTCGTGCGAAGAAGAACCGGAGATTCTGGAGACATCACACTTTTAACTCCATCGGAAAAGGACTTCGTTGAAAGGTGTGATCGTCGTAGAGAAAATCTGAAGATTGTTCAGGATTTCAACTCTTTGACTCAAAGCTACGAATGGGCTCAGTTCATAAGAGAACTGCTGGACTACTGTAATAAGAACATGGGTCTCATCATTTGGGGCAGAAAGGGCCGCGGAAAATCGCCACTTTATGAATTCGACTCCAATGAGTTCGACCCTCAAGTGCTTTTCTCCACGGGCGCGAAGACTCTAGAATTTATGGACGATCAGAACCAGCCGAACGGTGGGTCTGCATTTTTGTCATCTTCTCGCCCCAGCCATTTCGACAATCAAGCATCTTCTACAGATACAACCTCTAAAAACCCCGCCATCACACAATCTATCGTGGATGCTGCCGTTGCGGCCTCGATGAGTAATAGCGGCTCAGGCCCCAGCTCCGCCCGCAGCAACAGTAACACTGGCAACAATAATGGTAGTATCGGGTTAAGGAAACCAAAAGCAAAGAGAACCTGGTCCAAAGAGGAAGAAGAGGCGCTTGTGGAAGGTCTTAAAGAAGTCGGTCCATCATGGTCCAAGATTCTGGATTTATACGGTCCTGGTGGTAAAATTACTGAAAATTTGAAGAACAGAACCCAAGTCCAATTAAAGGATAAAGCGCGCAATTGGAAACTGCAATACTTGAAGAGTGGTAAACCGCTCCCTGACTATTTGATAAAAGTCACGGGTAATTTGGAAAAAATCTACAAAGCAAAGAAGAAATTCTCGCAATCTCCAAGCTCATCTAGTATCATGGAACAAAATTTATCTCAACGCCCCTCATCTTCAGGTGCTTCTGCTAATAACGATGACACCCAGTCTCACCGGGATGATTCTCATGGTCAAAGCAATGATAATATGCCGTCTAATGGGCTTTTCGGAACAAGCACATCAGACAATACTGGGTTTGATCCTCATCTAGAAGATGGGATGTAACACATCTATGTCCGATGATTCAAACCCCATGAAACCCTTTCTTCCATCACTTACTTATAGGCCCTTAACGTTGTATTTCGGGTCATCTCGGAACATATTTACGTGCCTTGTTATTCTCCCAACCGGTTACTTCAACCTGTACTCTTTCTGTTTTTATCCCCTTTCTTTTTATATTACATTTGTATGTATGTGGTTGTTTTCTCTTCTTTTAAACTTAGGATATCGTTGTATAATTATATAAAATTCAAGATAAACTTGTTGTAGTATATGTGTTTGATATGTTTTCATGATTTTTGGAATACGAATTGTGGGAAACAAAAAAAATCAGTTTATTTTATTTATACAAATATAAAGGCGCGCACTATTGATCTTAATATCTTTCGACTTTTTTTTTACTCAGTATTTTTCTTAACATAGTCCCATAAACTTTTCAATAATCCTTCAGGTAAACTATACAAATCGATTATAAACTCACCTTCTTCAACATTATTCGTCACGTTCATCTCAGGTGTCTTATTGTCAGTGACCATTTGAACCACACCAACCAAATCGTCTTCGTTTAGTTTAGTCAATCCAAATGCTAATTTTTCTAAGTCTACGCTGCCCTTCACGGTGGATGCGCTACCTGTTTTGGCTTTCTTGGCTTTTGGTTCAGCGGTTGTACTTGTAGTCGTCTTTCTTTTCCCAATAGTACTGGTATTGGCTGTAGTATCTTCAACAGACCCGCTTTTCGCAAGTTCTTCTGTTAGAATTGGTTTATTGAGAGGAATCTGGATAACGTGTTCAACTTCATAACTTTCTTGAAGAAAGTTTAAATCATGAGGTACCTTACGTTCACCTGCTTTTTCCAAAAGGAAAACGCTTATGTCTAATGGGAAACCACCCCAGCCTTGTTCCTCAATCCTAAACGGAGGATCGGTGAATGTTCTATTAGGATTAGCGAAAGTTGGGTGTAGGTGGTAAACAACTTTGTCGAAAATTGTCGCTGGAATTTCTTTACCCTCATCATTTAATAATACAATTTCTATGCTCCATTGGCGGACGGGAAAATTTTCTACGGGTGTAACATCGGGCAAAATATGTTGCTGAGTCTTTATACGGATAGTCCTCTTTACTGTCTGTTGAGTATTAAATCATGAAAAAACAATTGAATTTAAATTATGAGTTAGTATACTATCTTTCTTGGCAAACAAAAAGGGAGAGGGGGGAGATTATCCAAAAAAATTGATAAACATACTGCTACCATGATTAGTATATTATATTGGTCAGGCTCGAGGTGAGTAAAGGCAGAAAGCTATTGTCTTTGTTGTTTTTTACCGAACATTTTGCGTGTAATACTGCAACATCTTTAAATTTCAGTTGTTCTCGCGAGTCGTTCGCCAAAAAGACTTTGTCGTTTAAAATGATGCATTTAGGAGGTGACAGTAAATATACCAAAAATTCTAGCAAACATTTATCATTTTAATAGAAGCAATTATTTAGTAGGTCTGTATAAATAACAAAATGGTCAACAATACTGTCAAAGCTACAGTTGTTGGGGTCAAGAAGGAGCTCCCGTTATCGTAGTCCTCACCCGCTATTGAAGCATTCGAATGCGGAGTAATAGAAGCGGAGTAAGAGTGAGACGTTTTAAAAGGACCAATAGTAGTAGATGACTCCACCGTGGTTGAGTTCGTAAGATTTTTATCATAAGTGTTAATCACTTCTTTTTCTTTAACAACTTCATAAACATTGGCATTAATTTTGTCCGCGTCCTTTGCTTGAACATTAAAATCATAAATCAAATCCTCTTCTTCCTCTTCATAAACACCGCCTTCTGAACTTTCCTCAAAATCATCGAATTCGTATTCGTTGATATACTCTAATAGCATGTCGGATTTCGCCTTCATTTTTGCGTACTCGTTGAAGTCTATAAACTCAAGGGTTTCAGGCAAATCAGTAAGAACAACATTTCTCGTCGTTGCCAACTGTTCCAGAGCCTGTTTGTTTATAGACTTCGTGTTTATTTCTACCACAACCGGGTCCTCATCAAAGTACACAACTGAGTCACCACCCAGTTCTTCAGTGGAAAGCCCCACGTTGGTTCGCTCACCAAAAACGGTAGAACATAAAATACTTTGAACTGCAACCATTAATATTTGTTTCCTCATTGATATGTATCTTGTAGTACTTGGTAACTGTTTAGTGAATTTTTTTAGATATTTATCGAAGAGAGTGAGATTTGAAAGAAGAAAAGTCTTAGAGGTATAGTATGCCAAGTAACAAAAATACTAGAGGAGATTACAATATTTATAAACTATTTTTTTTTTTGTGGTTTTTTTTCTCTTTTTACTTTTCAGTCGTTTTTTTTGTTAATCTTCCAATTTGCATTTCAGAATGACTGGAAACAGGGAAGCGTGAAAATGATACATCTTGATCTTTGAAAAAGAAATTAGAATTAGATAATCTAAATGAGCTAACAATTAAAATGAATAGGGGTTATATAAGAGGGTAGTTTAAACTAAAGAATCTTAAATGACATTAAATATCCATAATTTATTGTTGGCCAGCCAAAGCAGCGATCTTGGCAGCAACACGAGCAACTCTTTCTTCTCTGGACAACTTGGTTTGTCTGTACTTCTTAGATTCGGCAGCGTATTGTTCCTTGGTGAATTTCTTTTCAGTTGGCTTGAAAGCTGGGTCAGCTCTGATAGCTTCGTGAGCAGAAGTGTAGATGTCTTCCAAAGAGTCGGCATCAATGTCGTCAGCCAAGTAACCCTTGAATAATTCAGAGAATCTTTCTTCATCATCGTCAGCCAATTCTTCCATGTATTGGGAAACGTGACCACCGAAGATGTAAGATCTCAATAATTCTGGGTCAATTTCTTCGGTTTCGAAATCCCAACCTGGGAATCTGTTCTCGGAGTGAGGAATGTACAAACCACCGTCAGAAGCACCCTTTAGAGCACCAAAGATTCTAGCACCGGTGGTGGTTCTTTGCAAACCAATATCCAAGAAAACCTTGAATGGACGTGGACCATCTTCGACAGCTTCGGTTAATTCGTATTCACCTTCAACTTCTTCGACACCCTTGTAGGTTTCGTCCAAACCCAACTTTTGCAAGGCTCTTCTGGCGATCAACAAACCAGTAGCGTAAGCAGCAGCCCAGTTAGTCAAACCATGGGTAATACCGTATCTTGGTAATTCATGGGAGTAAGCAGCAGCTAAGACAATGTCACCAGTAATGGTGGAAGAGACGATTTGACAGATGATATCCTTGTTGGTGAATCTGACGACTAATCTGTACTTTGGAGTGTTGTACTTGGCCTTGTGTTGGCAGACCAATCTCTTTCTTTGGTAGTAATCAGTCTTACCTTCTCTTCTTCTCCTGAAAGGAGTTTGGAAACGAGAGGAGTAAGCAGAGGACTTAGCGTCTTTTTGGAATACCATTGTTGCTGAGATTTGTGACGATTTCTTAATTTTTGAATTATAAGAAAAATTCAAGATAGATAATACTTCAAAAATATAGTATGTTGGCTATGTCTGCAACCTTTCTATTTATTTTTTTCAGAGTAATTTAGCAAATATTGAGATTTGCGATGCCAGTGTGAAGTGCTCTGAAATTTTCGGATGCGGAATCTCCCCCGACCAAAAGGCGGCAAAAAAAAAGAAAACATTGATTATTTTCAAAAGCTCCAGTTTTGTGGGTGTTCTGGTAATGTTCGGGTGTTGCAAAAGGCGTCCATAAAAAATTACATTTCATCTGAAATGAGCAACTTCATTGCTGCCGCCGATATGGTAGCAACTGTTCAATGTCTTTCAAAAACTACCGATGACGGTATATATGTTCCGAATAACTTCATTTTACATCGTTCCCGTTTTTTTTAATTTTCAAAGTACAATAATATATAAGTGTGTGATGTATACTTTTGTATTTACAGTTGTTTTAGCTTAGTCTTTCCTTGCGTCCACCACTTCTGGGGACAGGATAGCTGCATTGGCTAAAGATGCGGCTTTTTCGTCGGAGCTCATCTCCAGATCTTTTTTCGAGTCACTTACAGCAGATCCGTCACCATAATGTGCTCTGAAGAATGTGTAATGTAATATAATGTCATCGATATTTCTCATAGCTGGATCACTAGCAAAATCAGGATCAATAAAGAAAAAGACAGGCATATCGATTTCTTCGCCGGCAGCTAGCTTTTGTTCTTCGAAGCAAAAACATTGGATTTTATTGAAGTACTGGGCCGCCTCTCCAGGCGCTATACTATAGGTGGCCATACCGATAATATCCTTATTACTGTTGTTCTTTGCTTTATAAAATGCTAGAGCTGTTTCGCCTGGTAGAACGTAAACCTCACGTTGCTGAGGAACAAACTTCCAGGGCAGAATTTGTGATACTTCACTGGTGAACGAAATACGGATTCTCTTTTCAGTATCTACAGGAATCAATTTATCATCGGTAAATTTTCTTCTATCTGTTATGGGAGTACCACCGAAGCCGGTACGGGCACAGATGGCTCTGTATAATGGTACCGCTGCGTATGCCAAACCTAAGAAGAGTATCGCTATGCTGCTAAAATAAAACGCCACTGTACGATCTTTATATTTTCTTTCCCTTGCTCTTTTCAAGTCTCGTAATTGTTTGATTTCATTTCTTGTAAGTTTTGAAATATCAAATGAAGGTGCCGACTTTTCACTTTCCATCGAATAAGTTCTTGCTAGTACATTTCTTGAAAGGACCCGCCTTAAAGCAAGCGTATGTGGTATAAACTGAGAGCTTGATGTGACAAAGTTTCTAATCAATGGACGAGTAAGGTTACCAGCGGGGCAGAATCTTATCATGATAGTATGTTATTTCGCTCTAATAGAGGTGTGGTTTTCTGTGCGCTTAGGTCCTATCTTTATTTACCTGTATATCAGCGGAACAAGAAATATTGCTTCGAAGATCGTACTCGAATGTTAGCTACACCTTTGGACAGTCTATTGTTTTTTGGTGTCTCCTTCTCAAAGCTTTATCATATTTTTAATTGCTAAAGGGCATTCACTTCCCTATGAGGGGAGGGTTTTTTAATGGTTTATGCTGTTTTTCTACAAATCCGCTCCTTAGATTGGAGATCATAGTACATTGCTGTGGTAAAAAAAGAATAAAAAAAAAAGATGAAGAAAATGAAAATACTTGGATACCAAAAATAAGGAAGAGTGCCTTTTGAGATGGAGGAAAAGATTAAGCTGTGTGAAAATTTTCCTTTAACAATAAGTTTGCAGTCTGGGAATTTTCATCAAGACACAATCTATATTGCTCTATATATTGGCAAATAATGTCAGCGAATAGCGGGGTAAAGCGAGCTAGTAAGGCATTTAAAACATGTCTATTTTGTAAGCGATCACACGTCGTGTGTGATAAACAGCGGCCGTGTTCTCGATGTATCAAGAGGGACATTGCACATTTGTGTAAGGAAGATGGTATACCGATTACAAATGAACGACTGTCACAGCAAGGAAATTCACCCGAGGAGAATTGTATAGCACCGGAAACATATCCAAATAGGGCGAATAATGGGAGTATGTTTGATTGTCAAAACAATCGTAATGGATCGACGGACACCAGTAGCCCCAAATATGGGGAGCCTCAATCATCTAAACTAGACTCTACTCTTGTAAACGATACAACCAGTTTATTACTTCCACAACAGCCTATATTTGTATCAGAGAATGTCGGCTCGGAATTCAGTTCCTTGAATGAATTTCTTTCGATGCTTGAAAACCCTCTGCTGGCCCATTCAGGGTTGAGCTCTGGCGGCACGAGTAATATTCATTTAGAAAATGGATCACAAAGCACCCAATCTCCATTAGAATATCAAAATGACAACCATAGAAATGGAAACGAAGTGGTAAGACAAGGACAGAATGCACCGGATATAATTCCAGCGTCTTCTAATGATGTTTCAAAGACGTATGGACATAACGAGCCGAAGGAAGTATCTAATGATCAGTTCGAGGCCGATCCTAACGAGAACAGTGCTCCAACGCCTAAGGAACAGTTTTTCTTAACAGCCGCAGATCCATCTACAGAAATGACGCCGGAAGATAGGTTGAAATTGGTCATAAACGCCAAACTAGAGGCAGGATTGTTGAAGCCTTACAATTATGCCAAGGGGTACGCCAGGTTACAAGATTACATGGACAAATACATGAATCAATCTTCCAAGCAACGGATTCTGAAACCCCTGTCCACCATCAGACCAGCGTTCAGGACCATTGCGCGTTCGTTAAAGGATGTGGATCTAGTACTCGTGGAGGAAAGTTTTGAAAGGATGCTATTGTCATATGATCGTGTTTTCACCTCGATGAGTATGCCCGCTTGTCTGTGCAGACGTACGGGGGAAATTTACAGGGCCAACAAAGAGTTTGCCTCCTTGGTCGATTGTACGGTGGACGATCTACGCGATGGGAAGTTAGCAATCTACGAGTTGATGACAGAGGAAAGTGCAGTAAACTTTTGGGAAAAATATGGGTCCATTGCGTTCGATAAGGGCCAGAAGGCCGTTCTGACAAGTTGTAGTCTACGGACCAAAGATGGGATCCGTAAACGACCATGCTGTTTCAGCTTCACCATCAGAAGGGATAGATACAACATCCCGATTTGCATTGTAGGGAATTTTATCCCTTTATCATAGGCATACGTAATACATAGCAGCAATTGGCATTTCAAGTGTTGACGAAATATATGGGCGACCGGCTTACCTTTCTTGCAGGCCGCTGGTCCGAGCGGTGATCCAAACGAGACCATACAATTGCTAGCGTTTTTAATTACTTTTCCGATCGATATTGTCGTTTTTTTTCATTAGTATTTTCACCATTACCCCAGGATCTTTCCCATGGTGCGGCGATAGATGCAGGAAAAAAAAAGTGCGAACTGGCTGGATCTGATTTGGTGAAGGGCAGATTCTCGGGGTGACCGCCGAGGAGATATATATCAGTCGTTTTTGGGGGGAGATTTATCACACTTGAGAATAGCATTTAGAGCTGTAGTAAGAGTAAAACCGAAAAGAGCCGTAAGATGTCCTCCGTAGATAACAGACCTTTGCCGTTCATATACCAGTTCACAGCGGGCGCTATTGCCGGTGTCTCCGWACTACTGGTAATGTACCCACTGGATGTGGTGAAGACAAGAATGCAATTGCAAGTCACCACAACAAGCAAGCCCGGTGTGGCTGCCGTGAAGGCTGTAGGGGAGCATTACACGGGTGTGATGGACTGTTTGACCAAAATCGTCAAGAAGGAAGGGTTCTCGCGCCTATACAAAGGTATCACGTCGCCCATACTGATGGAAGCTCCGAAGCGAGCCATTAAGTTCTCGGGAAATGATACGTTCCAAACGTTTTATAAGAAGCTTTTCCCCACGCCCAATGGGGAAATGACTCAAAAAATCGCTATATGTAGCGGTGCGTCCGCCGGCGCCGTGGAAGCGTTTATCGTGGCGCCCTTTGAACTTGTGAAGATCAGGTTACAGGACGTGAACTCGCCGTTCAAGACGCCCATTGAAGTCGTGAAGAACTGTGTGGTGAAAGGGGGCGTCCTGTCGCTTTTCAACGGGTTGGAGGCCACCATCTGGAGGCACGTTCTTTGGAACGCCGGTTATTTCGGTATCATATTTCAGGTCCGAAAGATCTTGCCGGCGGCTACGACAAACACGGAGAAGACAAGAAACGACATGATTGCTGGTGCCATCGGTGGCACTGTCGGATGTCTATTGAATACGCCGTTTGATGTGGTGAAATCGAGGATCCAGAGAAGCTCCGGGCCCCTGAGGAAATACAACTGGTCCCTACCCTCGGTGTTTGTAGTATACCGCGAAGAAGGGTTCAAGGCATTATATAAGGGGTTTGCGCCAAAAGTCATGAGACTAGCCCCCGGTGGCGGGTTGCTGTTGGTGGTCTTTACCAATGTCATGGATTTCTTCAGAGAAGCCAAGTACGGCAAGAAGTAATGGTCTGGCCGGCCTCATCCTCGTCTACTACGTCTACATTATCTATATATATATATATTCTTGAAAAATAAAAAGTGCTCGCCTTTACTCCTAGATCACCTTTTACGCGCCTGCACAAGATAAAGCATGGAGAAGAAAAGAAAAAAGTCTGGATTGTGTAGTGCAAAATAGTGTTAACTATAACAGTTTTTTACAACTAAAGAATATTTATATATTAGTATGTGCTATATACCACGCATAGGAATAAATGTTAGAGATATCTTGAGAAAGAGGGCAGCAGTAGCTGAACTAGGTGGGGGAAACAAGCGTGCCTGTTTCGTTTTCGCCCTGGAAATACACCTAGGGAGGAAGATATGCATGAAAAGGAGAAAATGGAAAATGCTAGATTAAAGTTAAGGGGAGAAATACAACAATATTAATGAGGAGAAGTATCCATGCTTGCACAGGTCAAATCAAGCCCGTCGAGGACTAACCTTGTATTTTGTTCTGATGTGTTGTTTTCTCTTTTTTTTTTATTATAACTATGACAACATGGTTGGGGTGCTTCTCTTCGATTTGTAGTCCTTGATGGCTGCCTTGATAGCGTCTTCCGCCAACATGGAGCAGTGCAACTTAACAGGGGGCAAGCTTAATTCCTTGGCAATCTCGGTGTTCTTGATCTTCGCAGCGTCGTCCAGGGTCATCCCTTGAACGAGCTCAGTCATGTAAGAAGAGGACGCGATGGCGGAGCCACAACCAAATGTCTTGAACTTGACGTCCTCAATAACACCCGTGGAGTCGTTCACTTTGATCTGCAGTCTCATCACGTCGCCGCACGCTGGTGCACCCACCAAGCCTGTGCCGACATTGGGCAATTTCTTGTCTAACGACCCCACGTTTCTTGGGTGTGTGTAGTGTTCAATGACCTTGGGATGGTACAGTCTTTTTGTTATGCTGGACGCCCTTAACAACCCGGCGGCGTTCACGGGTCTCGCAGCCATCACGGCAGGCCTTGCTAGTCTGGTTAAAATAGGAAACATCGGGCTGGAATTATGGTATAATATGCTTTCTCTGTTTATTTGTTATATGAAAGGTTGCTTTTGCGTATCTACAAGACACAAGAGAGAAGAGAGAGAAAAAAAAGGCTGCGACCAAACCCTTTCATTTACTTATATAAATAACCTGAGTCATTTTTCCTCTCATTTTTGCATCATCATGATCATCATTTTTTATTTTTTTTTCTTTCTTCCCTTATGGCTAATTGGGGTGCAACGCACCTACCTTATCGCCCCCGACGGCAAGGGCTAGGACCGGCTAGGCGTTAAGGCGGAGATAAGGCACGCCGAACTTCGGTGCCGAGCGCATATAAGACGGATAAAGCGCACGGTCCGCCCGTCGAGGTGAGATCCGTGGGAATGAGATCCGTGGAAATAAGCAGCGGTGATTCCGCATTACGTGAGAGTGACGACGATGGCACCGCTCGCTGCTCGGATAAATCACGGGCACTACCGTAGCAGGCCCGACTGCAAACGCGCCGTACTGTGAATAATGACAGCAACAGACTCGTTGGTGGTTGGAGTCCTGTGATGCGCAGTCAGTCAGTCAGTGAGTGCTAAGGAGGCCTAAGGTGGGGAGTCGCTAGCTGTTTGGTCTCGGCTCCCCTTCCTTTCCTTTCCTTTCCTTTGCTTGCTTGTTTGTTTGTTTCTTTGAGTCTGCCATCGGCGTGTTCCTTTTCTTTTCGCTGTAATAAGGGAAGAGGGGTAGAAACGCAAGGGAAGAAGAGGAAGAGGAAGAGGGAAGAGGAGGAAAAAGAAAGGAAGGAAAAAAAAATCAAGATTTTGATAACGTGAGCAAATAAGCAGGCGGAAAGGTTAGAAGACAAGAGGAACGTGCCTTGGAATAGAACTCAGCAACGCAAAGCTAGGATTTTGGTTATTTTATCTCTATTTGTTTTATAGAAAAAAAGCGGAAACATAGGTTCTGCAACAAGGAAGTGCAAGAAGTGGTGATACTAACCAGGTCATGATAACGAACACCGAGTTTGATGTGCCCGTGGACTGGCTGTACAAGGGTAAGAGCAGGCGGAAGGCGAATACAAAGCCGTCGAGGCCGTCTTCATCTGCCTCTGCACCAAAGGTGGTGGACAGTAGCAACAACAGCAACAGCAAGCCGCGTGCGAGGTCTTCGTCCATATCGAATGCGGCCCTTTCAAATAACGAGAAGTCGAACTTGACTGACGGCGATGGAAGCGGGTTTGGATCAGGCACTGAGAACTTGCCGCTCCTTACTCCTGTTAGCAGTAGTGGCCGTACCAGTTTGGCGGCCGCAGACGATGGAGATGCCGATGATGTGATAAATGGTGACGATAGCAAGGCTAGCGTCCCTCTCGTGAAGAAGAAACGCTCCACTTCCATATCCAATGCTGTGGTCTCGTCCAAGCCAAGGCTGTCAAATTCAAACATAAGCGCAACCGGAACCCCTTCTCCTGCCAAGGGAAAGCTCCCTCTACCAATCTCTTCTTTGTCAAATGCCAATATCAAGAGGAGCAACTCGTCAGGGAGCGAAAAATCCAAACGATCGATCTTCGGGTCTCTGTTTGGCAAAAGGTCTGCTCCTTCCACTGTTTCTGCAGTCAAAAAAGCATTGCCCGCGGTCAATACCGCCGCACCTGTAGATAACTCATCTAAGAAGGAACCATCCAGTAACGGTAACAACATCAACACAATCCCTCGTGTGAAGGAGCTTTCTTCCCCGAAGGTAGCATCTCCTACCGTGAGTAAACCGCCCACTCCTATCTCTCCCTCCCCTTCAGCATTACCTTCTCCCGCTCTCTCAGTGAAGGATTTATCTACGGTTTCGTTGAAAAGAGTGTCGTTTGCCGTTGATAAATTCGAAGCGGACCCTCCCCAGCAACTCCCTTCAAGAACGCCCAAGAAGGGCAATATCCTGATCCCGGACGACATGATAAGCGAAGCACCGTCTATATCGGTGGGAATATCCAGCATTAATCAATCACTCAAGGCACCCAACCCCAACTCCAAGGGGCCATTGTATACTAGGAAGTCCAAAGAATACATCCTCGCATTGGAGAACCAGAAACTGGCTCTCAGGGAGGCTGCCAAACATCAGCAAGAGGCACATTTCGCTGCTAATAGGATAGCTCACGAAGTGGCTAGTTTCAAAACTTCCGCAAATACAGGAGGAAAGCTTGCTGCAAAGTCACCCCGGAACTCCATTTCAAAACAAAACGAAGAGGCGTCACAGTCAAACGTTGACCAGGATTTTGACAATAACGCATTTGCAGAAAATCTTTCAAAAGTAGGCATCGATAAACCTATTCACATGCATGAGCACCATTTCGAAGCTCCAAATCATGAAAAAAACGACACCGACTCCACCTTGGAAAATAAAGAAGTCACCCTGGATGTCATCTACACAAGATGTTGTCACCTGAGAGAAATCCTACCCATCCCATCCACTTTGAGACAGGTCAAGGATAAAACCGCCCCTTTACAAATATTGAAGTTCCTAAACCCTAAGCCCACCTTAATTGACATCCTTTCGTTTTGCGACTTTATAACCATTGTCCCCATTCACACCATCATTTTCGACAATGTCGCTTTAAACCAAGACATGTTTAAAATAATTGTTTCCGCTCTAGTAAACTCCACAGTGTTGGAAAAATTGAGCTTGAGAAATGTTCGGATCGATCAAGATGGGTGGAGACTATTGTGTAAGTTTCTCTTATTGAATAAATCATTAAACAAGTTGGACATTTCTCAAACAAAGGTCAAATCCGACCTAGCCGAATCATTGTACCGTCACAATATGGATTGGAACTTGTTCACTCAAGTGTTAACTCAGCGGTCTCATAAGCCCCTGGAAGAGTTGCTATTGAATGGTATTCAATTCAGTAAGGTCTCTTACTCGTGCTTTGAACGTCTGTTGACATCCTATGCGACCCAGAACACGTTGCCGGAATCCGGTATTAGGCTTGGTCTAGCAGGTGCTACTACTTCTAATATATCCCAGGACTGTTTAAAATTTACTTTCAATTGGATGTCTCAATATAACATACAAGGTGTGGATCTAGCGTTTAATGAGTTATCTACTATGGTTAAACCCATGGTTAGTAAATTATCTGCTTTACCATATGATAATTTGAGATACTTTATCTTGAACAGTACCAATATTTCCACTTCTTATGATTTGGCTTTGCTTTTGAAACATCTCTCAAAGCTGCCTAATCTAAACTTTCTGGACCTAAGCAATTTACCACAATGCTTCCCTGATATTTTACCATACATGTACAAGTATTTACCAAGGTTCCCCAATTTGAAAAGAGTTCATTTGGATAACAACAATCTAACATTTAAAGAATTAGCCGTGGTTTGTAACATTCTCATCAAATGCAAATCATTATCACATGTGTCGATGACTAGTCAAAATGTAGAAAATTTCTACTTGACGAGTGACGACTCTCCAGTTCAAGCAACCAACACAGATGGAGAATCGGACAATTCCGGTTTAATGGAAATTAGAGGCCAATTTGCTAAGAACAGTTTATCTTCTACACTTTATGCATTTGCTAGAGACTCCCCTAACTTGATCGGTTTGGATTTTGACTATGATTTAATATCAGAAGAAATTCAATCAAGAATTGCCCTATGCTTAATGAGAAATATGCAACGGACTATGGATTCTACTTTCCAGTTAGACGAGTTGGATTCTCAAGATGATTTACTGTTCGATGGCTCCTTAGTTACCATGACGGCTGAAAGTGTCCTAGAAAAACTGAACCTATTGAGTGACAGGAACGCAAATGTCAAAAAAGACGTCACCAAAAGATATTTATTGAAAAAATATATTGAAAAGTTTCATGTTTTGCATCATAATGTTCAGCATACGATTGATTCCATGTTTGAGAAAAGGAAATCCGGTGAACTACCATTACAAGAAAAGGAAAATTTGGTAAGACTGCTACTTTTGGAGCAGAATTTATGCAACATTCTCGAATTGTTTTCTCATAATCCAAACTTAAATGATGTTTTGGGCTCCGGTAAGGACGACTCCAAAGAAAGTGTTGATTCGAGCGAGGATTCGAAATTACCAGCTTTGAAACACGTTGAATCCGGATACCATGTCTCTGAAGAAAAAACACAACCTGAAAATGAAGTAATCACAGCAAGACCACATTTGATGGCCACTGATTCTGGTAAGACTATTGATGTTTTCACAGGCAAACCGTTGGTGTTCAAAAATGCGTCATCAAGCACTTCTGTAGGCTGTAGGAAGCAAGAAGAAGAAGAAGGTGAACTGCATAAGTGGGGGTTCTTTGTCCAACAACAGAGGTCTTTGTATCCTGAAAATGAATCTGCAAGGCAAGCGCCACCAACATCACGTCACACATCCAACAATTTACAAGCTATCGATAATTCGGCTTCATCATCTTCAGTTTCAGCTTCCACCAACGAAACAGCTGCCACGAGTTTATCCACTCCAGTAACTCCGAAAATCATGCCAAAGATCCCATCAGGTGCAGCCTTGAGATCAGCAATCATAAAAGCTAAAGGTATTGACTCTATTGAAGACCTGATTCAAAACGTCAGTTCCAATAACATCGAACTAGAAAACATTTATGGTAAATCCATTCAAAATAGTGCTTCGATGCCCTCATCCGGCTTGCTTTCCAATGTTTCTGCTCCTGTTTCTGGCAAAGATTCTCTAAAAGCATCGCCTTCAAACCCGACTACTGACAACTGTGAGGGTAAAGTTACTGCTACTTACGAGAAGTTATTAAACAACTTGTCCATGGAGAGGTCAACCAAACCGTAAAGATACACGCATTCTTTTCTTCACCGATCACTTAATTCTTTTTTTTTACTGATCACTTAATTATCTTTTTTCACTGCATTATATTATTTAAACTAGCTTTCTTTACCTTTTTTTTTCCTATATTTATTTATATAGACTGTCGCTAGTTCAGTGACACTCGATAGACTTAACAGATAAACTTTTTAGACATTAAAAACTCAATCACTAATAATAGAAATCTTACCATAGCAGTAGCCTGGTTATACTCGAGCTACCATAAGAGGTCAAGTGTGTTCATCAAGCGGGTAAGAAAGCGCGCAACTAAAATGGGCCCTTGGCAAATATATAGTATTAAATATAAACAAAGGTCATCGTCAGCAAGAGAACACTAAGAACTCGCAAAGATAATCAAGTCATCTATTATTGCGCATCTACCTACCTGATGTCTCTACCACAATGGTGTCCTCCACATTCAAACCTAAAGATAAATCCAATGACGGGGGAAGACGTGTACTGCATATGTAAAAAACCGGATTATGGGGAACTAATGGTAGGATGTGATGGCTGCGATGACTGGTTCCATTTCTCTTGTCTTCATATTCCTGGCCAGTTTAAAGACTTGGTGTTTTCTTTTTTTTGTCCCTACTGTCAAGCAGGGATTACTGGTAAGAACAAAGATGCCATAATGAATGGTGAAATGAACTTGCCCAAGACTTTATGGAAAAGGAAATGTAGATTGAGCGATTGTTACAAGCCATGTCTACAGGATAGCAAATATTGCTCAGAGGAACACGGCAAAGAGTTTGTTGATGACATTTGGGCTCGATTGAAAACGGATGAAGACAAAGTTAAAGTTAAAAAAATGGTCGAACAAACTGAACATGTAGATAAGTTCAAAAAATTCGGTCAAGCTGATTTTATCAACAACGATATAGTTATAAAAAATGACCAGGAAAAAGAGATTTTCGATCAAATTGTAGCACGAGATAGTACATTAAAAATACTTGAAAACGATCTTCGGGAACTTCAAGAGAAAACGCTCCCATTATTCAAAAAGAAATTTGAGCTTTTAGAGGTATATTTGAGTTGGTTAGACAACGTGTACACTGAAATTCGCAAGTTAGACGATGACATCGCGGCCAATATGGAAGGCGATAAAACTTCTACTAAGGGGACAAATAAGAAGAAAAAGAACAATAGCAGGAGCAGGCCGAGGAGGAATATTTGTGGCTATTACTCTACATATGAACAGACACCTTGCGCTGTAGAAGAATTTGTGGCTGAGATTGGGAAGGACGAGGAAAGCACTACAATCCGTGGGGTATGCACAAAATGGAAGTGTAACAGGCATTCAGACTGGGTGTCTACAAATCAAGAACAGTATCTTCAACAGATTGATTCCTTGGAATCGATGCAAGAGAGGTTACAGCATCTCATACAGGCAAGGAAAAAGCAACTCAATATCCAATATTATGAACAACTTCTGAGAAAAGGCTTATAGCAACACAGGAGTGCTCAATTCAACATCTACTATTTTATTATATAWACAAATAAACGCACTATTGATGAAATATTTATTGCTGTGTCCTTACGTAGGTTTGTACCGCGGTTCGACTTGCCTAAGCACTCTTCATTATCTAATTTTCATTTTCACGTAAATAAAACTACTTTTGCCTCGAAAAGGTTCGGCCGATTTGGCTGCGAAATTTTAATGAGCGGTATTGACTTTTGTCAAGCGGTTTTTTGCATATTTGGAGTAATTCAGTCAAATTAAACAGCACTCTCTTCTAATCACAGATTCTCAGTGGTATAATTATTTACTTCCCCACCCAGTTCATCAGAAAATTACTCAAAAATGACTACTTTAGATGTTGCAGAGAGAAATAAAATTAAAAATGAAGAATTCAAAATCTGGAAGAAATCAATACCTTCTTTATACCAACATATTTCAAGTTTGAAGCCTAATTTCAGCTCAAACGTCAACGAAACGTCAACAACACCCAAAAGTTTAGTCTTCACTAACGACAAAGCTTGTGACAAAGCTAAGGGGACTTTAACCGCACCGCTTCTATATTCCCAAGGGAGTGAGATTTTTGAAGTGGAATGCGTAATGCCACTTGGACTTCATTATAAAAAGTTAGAAGGCAGTATAGAAATATTACCACAACCAGATTACACCACGGAGTCCCTAAAAGTTGAACAGACTGTTCTAACACCAAAATGGGAATTTAAAGGTGAAACCATTGAAAAAATGATATATGTTGATAACAGTGAAATAAATGTAAAAGTGATAGCCCTCTCCGCCAATGGTTCTTTGGCATGGTTCAGGGATGGAGTTAAATTACCTGTTTATACAATGTTGGAAGCGCCCAGTCCTCTCAGTACAGCATCATGCGGAGAACATGATGGTAAACCAAATGTTGATTTTGCAATCTCAAACGACTCAAAAACACTGGTAGTAACTAAAGGAACTATACTTGATAGTGAAAGTGCTACGTTCAAGATAATAGATAACTCAAGTAAAATAGGAGAAGTTGTTCGTACAGTGTCTGTTTCTAATATAAAAACCATCCAAGCGGTTAACTTCTTGAATAACAACATATTTGCTACTTGCTCAGATGACGGTGTTATAAGGTTTTGGGGAACTGAAGCAGGTGAGGAGCCCCTATGGATATTAAATGATTCTTTAGACGGAAAATCATGTTGCTTTGCCGTATCGCCCTTTGTTGATACCTTATTCGTAACCGGAACAAGTAGTGGAGCCATCAAAGTTTGGGATCTCCGTGCGGTTGTTTCCTCGATGGACGCTGCTGTTGGTCCGAATTCCAATCAAGAACACAATAAAGTCAATGAGCTATTTAAAGTCCATCATTTTTACAGTGAGCGAGTCTCTAGAATCGAATTTTCTGCCATTTCACCTACAGAGATGATAACTGTTGGGGATCTTGGAAATGTCTATCATTGGGATTTTGAGCCAGTTTTCTCCAGCTATACCGAAACAAGTGAGGAGTTCCAAGGTACGATAGCCGATGAAGTAGAAGCAGAAAGCATGACATTTTATCACACTGAAGGCTGTAGAAGAGAAATGGGGGAAAACGACAAGGTCAATACTGTTGCTTACCATAATTCTATTGAAGACCTGGTTGCCACAGTTGATAGTGATGGTTTATTAACTGTGTATAGGCCGTTTACAGGAAAGATTCATGGAGATGAAACGAAGCTTGAAATGGCAACGGACTAGTATATTCTACATAGCCTGTGTAAACTTGTCGGTAAAAAGTTGTACGAATAAACTATGTAATATTTAGTCTTTCAAGCGCAAGTTGTTTTTTACATTTCACTTGCTTGAATGTTTATTTGAAACAGGTAAACATAAATTTCTGTTTATATGCTCGTTGCCCACCTGAGCTAAGAAAGAAATAACCTCTTTATTTCAAAAAGTACGGTTGCACAAAGTTTTATACATTCAACAACCAAGACGCCCAAACACAACAACTACCAATAGAGCAATTCTCGAACTTTCCAAGCAGCGGTAATTCGGCTCGTGAACGCGTAATAGCTTTTGGAGCTTACTTTACCCTTTATGGTGTTTACGTTCTCATGCGAAAAAAAAACAAAAAGAAATGAAATTGATCCTTAGAGTCGAAGGATAAAGAAGAGTGAAAACAACCGAGTCATTAGGAAATTCAAAACCTTTTGCTTGCTAAACCATATATATTTTAGCAAACATATAGATTCACACACATATACATTTATATGTTGACTATATTCTGGTTCGCATAAACTCACTCGCTAGAATATCGTACCTTTATTTCAAGCAAGAGATAGATCTGATAGCGTAAAATACTGTCACAATTTCTCCAAAAAAACACAATACAGCACCAAATAGCATAATGGCTTCGATGTTCAGGCCACCAGCATCCAACAGGAGCCACCAAAAGACACCAAAATTAACGCTTCCAGCGACTTTAGTTCAAAATTTAAAACCGGCTCATGAAGGACAAAATCCCAATCGATCACCTTACTCTTCCGTGAATGAAAGCCCATATTCAAACAACCCTACGTCGGCCACGTCGGCCACCTCATCTATGGCTTCGAATTCTACTCTACTGTACAGCCGATCAACTACGTCTACAAAGTCTACTTTGACAATGAAAAATAGACCGATACCACCACCATTACCACCCTTAGTCTTAACACAAAAGGAAGACGGCAAAGAACACATAATAGCTGACGATTTTCACATTTCTGAAAGATTCTCAAGTTTGCATGTTGACACAACATACCAGGAACCTCTGTTGAGTGGTTCTTCCAACAAGTTAGCTGATATAGATACCTCTTTTTTCAGAAGGGACCTGAGCACACCAGGCGGTGATGATTCATATCCTTCGACACTTCTCTCGGCATACGATTTAAGTAGCAGTGGAAGCAATGCCACCCCTATAAGTGCCACCAACATTACTTCTTGTTCCTCCTTAGTACAGGGGAAAGATGTAGATCAACTAGAGGAAGAAGCTTGGAGGTTTGGCCATCTCAAGAACGAAATCATAACACTGGGCATCTTAGGAGAGGGTGCAGGAGGATCCGTAGCCAAGTGTCGATTGAAAAACGGAAAAAAAACTTTTGCATTAAAGACAATTAATACCCTAAATACCGACCCAGAATACCAAAAGCAAATATTCAGAGAGCTGCAATTTAATAAGAGTTTCAAGTCTAATTATATTGTACAATACTACGGTATGTTTACTGACGAACGGAATTCCTCCATATACATCGCTATGGAATATATGGGAGGAAGATCGCTGGAGGCAACGTATAAAAACTTGTTAAGACGCGGTGGGAGGATAAGTGAGAAAGTGATGGGCAAGATTGCGGAGTCAGTATTGAGAGGATTATCATATCTACATGAAAGAAAAGTTATTCATAGAGACATCAAACCGCAAAATATCCTTCTCAATGAAAAGGGAGAAATCAAGTTATGCGATTTTGGTGTTAGTGGAGAGGCTGTCAACTCCTTGGCGATAACATTCACCGGAACATCGTTTTATATGGCCCCAGAACGAATACAGGGGCAACCGTATAGCGTAACATGTGACGTATGGTCTTTAGGCTTAACACTACTAGAAGTTGCTGGGGGAAAATTCCCCTTTGAATCCGACAAGATAACACAGAACGTGGCACCAATAGAATTACTGACCATGATTCTGACATTTTCTCCCCGCTTGAAGGACGAGCCTGAATTAGGTATCATTTGGAGCAAGACATTCAAATCGTTTATTGAATACTGTTTGAAAAAAGATGCCAGGGAAAGACCATCTCCCCGGCAAATGTTAAAGCATCCATGGATTGTCGGACAAATGAAGAAAAAAGTCAATATGGAACGTTTTGTCAAGAAATGTTGGGAAAGTGAAGAAGACGAGTAAAAGAGTTTCAATGTAATTCTTCTCACACCCTACCGCTGCTGCAATCACTTAAATTCACTAATGCACAGTGAGCTTTTTCAACATGCATAAACTTCAAAAGTGGCTGCCTAACCTTCTTGGCTCTTTTTGTTTCTAAACAACATTCTGAACATTTTTAAACACGTGCATATATAATCTATTCAAATAACAGTTCATTTTGGGGTTATACGCGTTCTTATCACGCTTTTCTGCCCTCTCATCGACCCATGAGAGGCATCTAAGCCTTCCTGACAGGCACACTATAGCATGTTAAAATATGACTCAAATGAGCCAGGCAGTTTTGTGTACAGCCGTGCGGGGAGATCTGCACTTTTTGCCCGAAAGAGAAAGCAGCGGAATACGACATCAGCGAAAATTGTTCGATACCTCAAACAAACTCAATATTTCACTTTATACCTGTGCACCTCCGGGAACTCAGGAAGAAACAGGTGACAATATTTTTGACTAATTCAGGATTATACTTCGGTGTGTCCTGTTCAATAGAGCTTATACCCGTGGATAGGAAAACGTATAAATACTGCTAAATTGTTTTAAGCAGTATTGCCGTGTTGTGTCCCACCAGTCGTGTTCTGATTCAGCCAGATATCCATATATGTATATATATAATCTTTATACTGGTTACTGGTTAGTACAGTTACCGTTGAGGAGCCGCTACTTCTTGAGCGTTTTTTGTTATACCCGCGCATATTTTTACTACATACAAAAATGAGAAATGAAGTACTGTGTCTAAGAGGTAGAAGCAGTTCTCTCCGAAATTCTGTTGTAAGCGTACATAATGGTGCAGTTCGCCTTGGTTATCATGTGCTATTTTCACATTATTAAACCTCACCTTCCCCCGGTTTGTGCTATTAGTTTGAGTGTATAATTGACAATATTTCCGATAATGCAGTGCGCATCTAGCTTCTTCTCTCCCCTTAAAGCACACGCAACCCCTTTGCTTACTCACTAGTCGGTTCGATGCTTATCCATGGGTACATCATTCCAGGAACCCTAAATAATAGAGCCCATTATTACGTATATTTTTAGATCGTATCCTGCGTTGAATTCCCGCACGCCTTTATGTAAACAAAGCCGCACTTCCTAAAAAAGCAATTGAAAACAATTCGAAGAAAAAGTGCAGAGCTACGAAAAGGTAAACAAAAAAAATATTTTGGAACTTCGATCGAGCTGTTTCAACCCCTTCATCGCGATTTAAATATAGTTCAAGTCTAGGGCCATCGGGTAAATCTACAACATAATAGATCATACAATCCATCCCATTGCTATTGCTGAAACCCTCCTTTTCGTCTTTTTTTCGTTATTGCAGTTTTTTCGACTGTACCAAAATAGCTTTCATTTGCATTGATTTGTTTCTTGTGACTTGAAGGTTTTCCAGAATTTTTGATTGCTGCCTTAGGCCCAAGAGCACTTACAGTTGTTCGTTCACCAATATACAACAAAGCAATTGTGTGAACTAGACGACCCATTACGCATTAAAGTAATCACTACTTCTTCAAATAAACTAAAGGTTCCAACAGTGTAAATGTCGTACACCAATAAACGCCATACATACTACGAGGGGATTACGAGCGACCCGTCCAGCACATTTCAATATACGCAGCAAACGAATGAACAAAGGCGAAAACATGTAACGTTTGGTCCTTACATCCTAGGATCCACGTTGGGAGAAGGAGAATTTGGAAAAGTAAAGCTTGGTTGGCCAAAAAATTTTTCAAACAATTCTACCTCAGCTTTTGATTTCCCAAAACAAGTAGCCGTTAAGCTTATCAAACGTGATACCATATCAAACGACTACAAGAAAGAAGTAAAAATATACAGGGAAATTAATGCTCTAAAACATTTATCACACCCTAATATCGTAAAGTTAGAAGAAGTGCTGCAAAATTCCAGGTACATAGGTATCGTTCTAGAATATGCATGTGGAGGGGAATTTTATAAATACATCCAAAAAAAAAGAAGACTAAAAGAAACCAATGCATGCAGATTGTTTTCCCAATTGATAAGTGGGGTACATTACATCCATTCGAAGGGTCTTGTTCACAGAGATCTCAAATTGGAAAACTTACTATTGGATAAAAATGAAAACTTAGTCATAACAGACTTTGGATTTGTCAACGAATTTTGCTCACGTAACGAATTAATGAAAACGTCATGCGGCTCTCCCTGCTATGCAGCACCAGAGCTAGTGGTAAGCACAAAACCGTATGAAGCTAGGAAAGCAGATATATGGTCATGCGGTGTTATACTTTATGCTATGCTAGCCGGGTATTTGCCGTGGGATGATGATCCAAAGAACCCTGAGGGAAGTGATATCGGAAGACTTTATAATTATATCTGTTCTACGCCATTGAAATTTCCTGATTATATTCTTCCTATACCTCGTGACTTATTGAGACGCATCTTGGTTTCGGACCCGAAGAGAAGAATAAATTTGAAACAGATCGAGAAGCATGGATGGTTGAAATCTCATTCTTCATTTTTATCCATAACGCCCGATGAATGGGATAAACTACACAATACGCACTCTGTGTTCAGATTAGAGAAGCCGAAAGCAAGATATGGATCCAGACCACAATCAAGCTGTTCCACTTCATCCATGGGTTCAAGGAGTGATAAGAGAGACTCACTAATAATCGATTCTACTTTGCTTACATTCCCAGCCCCACCCCAAGAATCACAGAATCATATAATAACCAGACCCACTTCTATTCCTTCTGACCAACGGCTTTCACCTATTAGAAGATCTAATAGACACAATAGAAGCAACTCCGCCGCTTCCATTGCTTTACAAGCAGTAGTAAATGCGGATAGAGAATACGTTTTAAGCCATGAACAATCACTACCTTCGGCGCAAAAAACAAGGCAGCTAACTGTAGGAAACATATCTCCCAGTCTGTCACCTCCATCAGTTGTCAATTCAGGAGATGTTATGGTGGAATCCACGCAGCTCAAAAGAAATACAACTTCCGGTAATAATGTCACATTATACTTAGAAAAAGAGCTTCTTGGTACAGCTCAAACAAACAAGGTTCACCTAAATAACGCAAATTCCTCACAAAACGATCAGTATAACAAACCTAAAACCCAAAATAGTCTCAAATATACCAAGAACTTCCACCGCACGTCATCTTCATCCCATACTAAACCTAGACCAACTTCCTACCATCCTGGCTCATACACGACGACTTCCTACAACTCGAATAGACTTTCTATAGAAGAGGCTAGCGACAAGACCAAAAGCACCGCCTCATCGCAAACACTTAATCAAAGAGAAACGTCTCCATTCGACTCCGCACCTTATCTTGCACCAGATACGTGCATAACTTCATGCTCCTCTATTGAAAGCTCTCCGAAATTAATTACAAATGGATCATTCTCATTAGCAAAACCATCAGTTGATTTACAAATTGTTTCTGGTGATTTAATCAAATACAAAGGAGACGCAGAAGGAGCAACGAGAACATACGATGAAAAATATAAACAAAGACGCAAAAGCTTAAGATACAGCGGAATATTCAATGATATATCATGCGATACAGTCACTGAGGAATCTGACGATTTAAAGGTACCGGAGTCAGCTGTTGCACAAGCTCAAGAACAAGAGACTTTAGACACGACAAAGGCGGGCAATGCAAATCAAGATGCTTTAATTTCAGTAAAAACACAGGTTAATCTTCCCTTAGAGAGATCGCTAAATGACCAGGTTAATATTAACTTAGAGAGATCACTAAATGAAACAGAATCTGTAAAGAAACGTTTCAGTTTTTTTTCTTTATATTCCTACAATACTTCCAAGTCTAGTTTATATTCATCGATAGATTCTAAGAGAAAACCTTCTCCACCTTCACAGAGGCGTCCAAAAAAAGACGATACTCATATCAACCCGAGAACTTCATCGACGACCACGTCAAATGTACCAACATCTCATAAATTGAAAAGCGATCAATCCCTACAAACAATCGCTCAAGATGAACGTATTCCAGAACTTAAGAAAGCTGTCAGAACTGAGAGGGCCTCCATAATGGTGTCTGAGGTCAGAAAGGCAAATACAGATAATAAAGAAAATCAATATCCAGAACAGTCAACTGCAAAAAGAGTACTAGGATTTTTTAAAAGAAGAAGCATGAGAGTTTAAAGATCATGGCATACTTTTTTTCTAAACATTTTCAATAGTCCTATAAAACATTCATTATTATATGCATTTTTCATTCCATTTTTTTTTTTTGTCTTGTGTTATATTATATTATTATCCACTGAACCACATTACATTAAACTTTATGATACTTTAGCTTATTAACATTTAGCATATATATATACATATATATATCTTGCATTAATAAAAACATCGAAAAATTTCCATAGTAGTTACACCTACAATTCATGGGACCCCTCAAAGAATCGGCACATGATTGCGCCCAACAATGTGAATATGCCAAATATAATAGGTTCTATTACCTTTTATACGAAATTAATTTTAAAAATTATACTATATATTAGTCTTTTCTATTCTCAAAATGTAATAATATTTATAGTAATAAAAGAGAAAACGATGTTAAAGAGGATACTTATACAATTAACAAATTTAAATGTTAGATGGGTACAAGAAGATTCTGACAGAAGCACCGAAAGTCTTGGCTGGCAAATTGTTTCTGAAGGTAGCTCTAACAACACCAGAGTTACCGTGGGTTCTGGTGACCTTACCCCACATAACTCTAATCTTAGAACCTCTAATTTCCTTGGAAGCTCTGTAAACGTAGGCAATACGCTTACCCAAGTAGAATTGAGCATCTTGTGGAGTAGCGACACCTTCGATCTTGATCAAAGAGACATTTGGGTTGTTGACTCTCTTGGATCTTTGGTAGGATAAATGCTTACCTTTGACGTACACTAAAGAAAAACGGAAAAAAAATTTCCAAGATATTGTTAGTATTTGATCATCATAGTTATAATCATATTTGAGCTGGAAAATTTAGGCTATCGAAAGTTTATGCTGTACTATTATGAGGAGTGGGCTTTTTTAATTTAGCTGAGCAAAAGTTCATATATCGAGGCAAACGAAGAACAAAGGGAAAGATCTTCGTGTTAAGTTGTAACTTCGAAGTCATGTCCTCTGCATTTTCATAATCCTTTGCATACATAAATAAATATATCGCCGGAGTACGAACTTCAGACACGGTTCTAAGATTTTCGTGGTGTCAACTTCAACATCTCCACTTTACTGCATTTCTAACTGTATTCCTATTCTAAATCATAGTTTCTGCATTTGTAGATATTGTTAGATTTCCTATTGGACATTATCTGAGGGGTTATTAGACAGCCATATCTTCCACAATATTATCGACATTTCATCTCAAAAGTTCCCAGGTATTAGCCCAAATTTTTCAACGTGTTTTCAGTATTAGCTTCAACATACATCTATGGGATTCAGCCATTTTTCAATTTGTTTGATTGTTGGTTTTTTACGTATTCTTTCTATTCCTAAAGGCAAAATAACCCAAGTTTTGAACTAGCAATTAATGCATATTAATTAAAGGTTGATTGATAGTGAATATTTTGGCAAACGGAAGCAGAGGTGTTACGCTAGTGAGATATCTCGCCGGAAGGGAGAGTGCCAGTCTAGGCAGGGAGGGTGGCGTCAGCTCTCCCCAGCAACCGCTTTTCCAGAGGGAAATCACCCTCGCCTCGGTGGGGTCCGTCAAACGGAATTTCATGCCGGCACGTGCCGAACATTCTTCTCGGCACAGAAAACCAAGCATGAAATAGTGTAGTAAGAAAAAAAGCTTACACGAGAGTGTAGGGATGTTGAAATGTAAGGATGTTATAGACAAAGCTGGAAAAAAACTCAAGATGGTCGGGTGACACTTTCAGGTGGGAAGTATTTTTAGCTTTTTTCTTTAGGGCTAGTTTTTTACGGGTTTTTTCCATTCTCGATGAGCTCGATGGGCTCGATGAGCAGTTAAAGAAACATATAAATAGGAAGCTCTATTCAATGCAACCTATTATTTGTTATGTGATTCCCTCTTTTACTCCAGTTTCTTCTTGTTTTCACTTAAAATCTGTGTCGACGTACTTCAGTATGTAATATACCCTATACTTTCACTAAGAGTTCAACAACGCAATGCCTATATATTTGGCTATGCGATTGTCATATCTCACTGCCTTCCAATCCCCCCAGCTTCAGGTTTTGACTAACACATTCAACAGTAGGATCATTTCTATAGGAATCGTCACTCTTTGACTCTTCAAAAGAGCCACTGAATCCAACTTGGTTGATGAGCCCATAACCTTTGTACCCTAGAGTGAGAAATTGAAATTAATCBAAATTAGCTTGGTCCGCAATCCTTAGCGGTTCGGCCATCTATAATTTTTAACAAATTTTGCTTTGCCGTTGCATTTGTAATTTCTTCCTTTGGAAGCTTTTACAATCTTTAATGGCGCGATGATCTTGACCCATCCTATGTACTTCCTTTTTGGAAGGGATAGGGCTTCATGGGTGGGTACAAACGGCAGTCTGACAAGTTAAACCAATCTTTTTTTTTCCAAAGTACTTCTTGAATCAAAGGTTTGATTCAGTATTCTGGAATTAAATGCTATGGTATGTTTTATATTATATACTACAGGTATACATATTGAATATGTCTTCATTACCCGAGCTCTGCTTTTAGGAGATTGAGACACTTCTTTAAAATATATAGATGGCTGGTGACCAGCACAGATGAATCTTCGTTAGGTGATGATGACCACGTTACATAACATGGTCTATTGAACTTCTCGGATATTATTGTCGCCAACCGCCGGGTCATATCACGAACTCTGTCATCATTAGTATCCAATAGCGGTATCCCCACAACACTATCCTTACCTGATTTGAGATTTGGATGTCTGCTTTTAGCTAAGGGGATGGCGTAGTAATAACAGGCCAAGGACGAAGCTGATTTCAAAGAGTCTTCTTGTTTGCAGCCCACAACCAAACTAATGGGAATTTTTCTAGATTGGGTATCTGTCGGTATGGTAGCAATGATGTCCAAAGCCGGCTGTAGGAAACCAGATTCCGATTCAATTGTTTGAGCAACGGTTCTTACCAACATCACGAAGATTTTGGGAAACTCAAAGTGGATAGGCTTGTTGCTGTCCCCCATTCCAAGCCTCTTCAAAAGATCGGTGTACCATAACTAAATAGTCTATACACTTTGCCGCAAATATTTCAGTCCGGGCAACTAAGCCCACCTTTTAGAATAGTAACCGGAGCTCCTAAACGAGCTAAAATAAGCTCTTCTCATATGTACCTCATTCTGCTACCGGACCAGGAGCAATCGCATGGACCGTTGTGTCAATCAATTCACGGGATCAGTAACGCATTCCGTTCACGTCTTGCCAGCTGCAGCACTCCTGGGCCCTCTCACGTAATCGATTAACATTCGGAGTTGTGCGGTGCACGGATGCGGACTTCTCCTTTTGCCAATGCGTTCGTTGATTATTCTTGTTTTTCCAACCTGTCCATTTTCTGGACTACTCGACAAGCACCACGTTTATTAGATTCTGTTACTTTCTATTGTTCGTTCTTCTAACCTGCAAGGGTCTCTACAAACCAAGAAAACATCACCTTGATTTATCTTTCTTAAGTAGACTTTTCTTTGAGTTTGGCTTTATCACATTAGCTTTTTTTTTTACCTAATTCTAGCTGCTGTACTAAAGAAAAAAACAAAGGAAGAAAAAATCACACATTGAATAGAAACTAGAAGATTCTTTACGCTTTTAATCAGATCAGTGGCCTAAAAATAATAGCAAGAATACAACAAGTTTTCACTACGAAAAAAAATTGTCAAGAAAAGAAAAAACTGGTATCTCAAACATTGAATCATGTCTCAATACGCAAGTTCATCCTCATGGACTTCTTTCTTGAAGTCAATCGCTTCATTTAACGGAGATCTTTCGTCATTATCGGCACCTCCATTTATTCTATCTCCAATCTCATTGACCGAATTTTCACAATACTGGGCTGAACATCCAGAGTTGTTCTTGGAACCTTCTTTCATCAATGAAGATAATTATAAAGAGCATTGTCCGATCGACCCAGAAGTCGAGTCTGCAGAAATCTCTCGTATGTTGGCAGTTACCAAATGGTTTATTTCTACTCTGAAATCCCAGTACTGTTCTCGTAATGAATCTTTGGGTTCTGAGAAAAAACCTTTGAACCCATTTTTGGGTGAATTGTTTGTTGGTAAATGGGAAAATAAGGAGCATCCTGAATTTGGCGAAACTGTTTTGTTGAGCGAACAAGTCTCTCACCACCCACCCGTCACAGCCTTTTCTGTCTTCAATGACAAGAATAAAGTGAAACTGCAAGGCTACAACCAAATCAAAGCTAGTTTCACTAAATCCTTAATGCTCACCGTTAAGCAATTTGGCCACACTATGTTAGATATTCATGATGAAAGTTACTTGGTCACTCCACCTCCATTACATATTGAAGGTATCCTTGTTGCTTCGCCTTTCGTTGAATTGGAAGGTAAATCATACATCCAATCTTCCACAGGCTTGCTATGTGTCATTGAATTTTCAGGTAGAGGTTATTTCTCTGGTAAGAAGAATTCTTTCAAAGCTAGAATTTACAAGGACTCTAAAGATAGTAAAGATAAAGAAAAGGCGTTGTACACGATATCTGGGCAATGGTCTGGCTCTTCGAAGATCACCAAGGCTAACAGAAAAGAAGAATCACGATTATTTTATGATGCTGCTAGAATTCCTGCTGAACATTTGAATGTCAAATCCCTTGAAGACCAGCATCCTCTAGAAAGTAGAAAAGCCTGGTACGATGTGGCTGGTGCTATCAAATTAGGTGATTTCAATCTGATTGCAAAGACAAAAAGTGAATTGGAAGAAACACAAAGAGAATTAAGAAAAGTGGAAGAGGCTAAAGGTATCAGCTGGCAAAGAAGATGGTTTAAAGATTTCGACTACTCTGTAACACCTGAGGAAGGTGCATTCGTACCTGAAAAGGATGACACTTTCTCTAAGCTTGCTTCTGCTTTGAATTTATCAACAAAGAATACTCCAAGTGGTACTTTAGTTGGCGACAAGGAAGATAGGAAGGAAGATATCTCGTCCATTCATTGGAGATTCCAGAGAGAATTATGGGATGATGAAAAAGAAATTGTTTTGTAAGGTAAACGAAAAAAATGAAAATGAAAGAAAGGAAACAACTTTTTACTGTTGCACTAATATCTATCTATTTTTTTCTCTTTATTTTTCCTTCCATTTTTATCTTTATTTTTCTCTTTCCATGACAGAGAAGATATGAAATCGTCGGGGGAATGAAGAGTTATTTCTTTTCCTTCTAGCTCTTATTCCTTATATCGCTTTGTTCTCTTACTATAATACCTACAGATTATTTTTAGAATCACAAGAATACGCTATAATATTATTAAGGATAAAGCAGAAACCCTTTTTCATACTCACAACTGCCTTTCCCCTTCAATTAGTTGATAGACAAACCGCTTATTTTTTCCATGATTTCATATCCTTTCCTTATCATCGTACGAAATTTAAAGTTTTCAAGTTTTCATGCAAGTTTTGTTGTTTTTACTCATTTATTATTACTTTTTTTGCTTTCTCCTTTGTTGTTCTCACTTTATTATCTTTTTATAATTTTCTACTTCTCTTATGCCAATTTTGTAAATCACTCAATTGATGGAAGGTATGCACACTTTACAGCTTTTCTTCACATGTTTATTCTTTTCGGCCGAAATACGAATACATATTAAAGTTCAAGAGAAAACGTCCGTGTTGTAATCGGCATCTCAGTAGGATGCTTCAATCATGCTAGGGCTACTCTTTTGATACTAAAGCAGAAAATATAAGTAGAATAGATTGTAGAGGAAGTATTTAGTTAGCTCTTGGATTATCGTCATACTTCACGAAACTTTTAAACTTTCATCAAAAAATTTTTCAATGCCCGAGGTTTTCTAATTGAGAAAAAAAATGAAAATGCAGTTAAAATGCGATGAGGTACTTACCTCTAAACTTATGCCGTAGTTTTTGTTTGAGTATATTTAATAGGCTCCATACGATAAACCTATACCAACATCAAGATGGCCCCTACTAACGTGACCAAGAAGCCTTCTCAATACAAACAATCTTCTAGAAAGGGTAAGAAAGCATGGAGAAAAAATATTGACATTTCTGAAGTAGAACAATATATGGAAAAAAAAATTGACCATGAAGTTACACATGGTACAAGTGATATGACTTCGTTACAGAATGATGCCCTTTTCCAAGTCGATGTTGAAGGTGACGACATATTGAAAAAGAAATTGATTAAGAGAAATCAAATCAAAAAAAGTTTGAAAAGTAGAGAGATTCTTGATGCCGTCAAAACTAATTCAAAAATTTCAGCACTTAAACATCATAAGAGTGGTAGTGGGGAAAAATCCAAGAAAATTCAAGGTGTTTCTAAGCATGAATTGAAAAAATTAATGGCTTTGGCTGGCAGAGTTCACGGTGAATCAAAGATCAAGAACAGAGCTGCCAAAGATGGTTTAATCAAATCAACGGCTGGCGACTTGTGGGGTAGCGAATCTAGTCCCAAGAAACAAAAAATCAAACTGCCTTCCGGTATTGAACTTGATGTGAATGAAAAGGGCCAAATACCTGAGGATTTACTCAAAAAATCAACAACAGGTTGGTCTATTGCTTCAGTTAGACCAGAAACTTTGAACGTGGAACCACTTGCAGTGAAGGACTTTGTGGAGCTTCCACATGCTGGTAAATCTTATAATCCTAACGACAAATCTTGGTCTGAATTGATAAATAAGGAGTATAAAGATGAAAAAGTAAGAGAAGATGACAGAGTCGCCTTAGAATTGTATAGAGAAAGGATTAGTCATTTAATGGAGACATTAGAGGACAATGAAGAGGAGGAATCTTCCTCTGACGAAGGGGAAAAAGAAGAAGAGAACGAAGACGAGCAAAGCGGTAGTTCTGATGATATTGAAGTAAGACTATCAATAAATGAACCTGTTAAGAATAAGAAAAAGACGAAGTATCAAAGAAATAAAGCAAGCAAACATGAAGAGAAGGTTAAATTGCAACAAGAACTAAAGAAATTGAGAGAGCGGGTTAAAGATTTAGAAACTGTTATTGATTCTGAGGAGACCAGGAAAACTTCTGTCGTAGAGCCTAAAAATGCCAACAAGGTTAAGAAGAGCAAGAAAAATAAAAAACATAAATTAGGCACCAAGTATTCTGTTATTGATGAGAGATTGGAAGTCAAATTCTCTGATGAACTATCTGATTCATTGAGAAAAGTGAGACCTGAAGGAAACTTGCTATACGATACCGTTAGAAAATTACAAAGTTCCGGTAAGATTGAATCAAGAGTACCGGTTAAGAGAGGCAGAAGATACAAGCAAAAAATCACTGAAAAGTGGACACACAAGGACTTTAAATAGTTTCCCTTTTTTTTAATGTGTTCCATCGCGCATTTTTTTATCATTTTTTTGAGGTCATTCTTTATACATGGATTCATAAATAAAAAAATATATATTGGAGAGGTCATTAGCTGTATAGTAGATAAAATCATCATTTCATTTTCTTTCCGTTTTCTTCTCTACCGCTACAGTCTTGCTCTGACAAGATTTGAAAGTATTCTAGGAACAGAATCAACTCTAAGGTACATACCGAATCAATTATAGATAATATAAAAGTGTGCCAGATGAACTTTCTTTTCTTCTTTCTTTATCTCAAATGATTTCAAGCTTTTTCTGCAGTTTTTCCCTTTCATCTTCCCAACCTCTTACTTTCTCTAATTTTTTCTCTAGTTCTTCTATTTCATTGTCAATTGATAGAATTGCTTCGTCTGTGCCTATGGCTTGCAATTGCCAATTGCCATCACGATTTTCACCAATCTCTAACAACATTTCGTGATATTTGATCAACGTCGGCCTCTGTGAGATGGAAATAAAATTAAACCTGTATCTCTTCAGAAGGTTAAACAAATAGTCTTCCATGTCAACACTAATTGCATTTGTAGCCTCATCTAATACTACGTATAATGGCTTGTGGAACATAATTCTAGCAAAGTTTACTCTTTGCTTTTCACCACCGCTTAATAAATCCTTCCAATCGGCAACAGCGTCCAAATACGTTAATCCAACGCCTCTTTTCAAAAGATAGTCTAGTCTCACCTCTGCCAAAATCTGAACTAACTCTTTATCTTTGAACCCTCTATCGAAGAATTCGTCCGAAGACATTGGATAGATAATTTGGTCCCTCAAGGTGCCGCCCCTACTAAAATATGGTTTTTGAGGAATGCAGAATATGTTATTTTCTGAAGGGATGGATAGTAGACCATTCTTGTTATATACTGGCCAAACATCCGCTATAATACGTTGAATAGAACTTTTCCCACATCCATTTGGCCCCAATATAAGTAGACTTGAACCAGATCCCTGTAAAAATGGTAGTTTTATATCATTTGCCTTTGATAAATCTTGTATGGAATTGGACTTTGAAGTCATGGAATTGATCTGTAAAGGAATTTGGAAAGTTAGTTTGTTGATCAACTTAATACCCTCGTTTGCCCTTACGGATGGAATTATTACATCTATGTTTTCTAATCTGATGCCGTTAAAGTTGCGTTGGACGGTGCCACGAATAACGTCTTGTGAATTGTCAGCATTGGTTAACATATTTGGATTTCTTGCATTGTCTTCTGTGTGCAGCGCTGATATTGAAGGAACGGCGCCATAATTAAAGTTTAGAGAATGGACCCTATGAAGAGCAGAAAGTAGAGTAAAAATCCTATTTGTATACCCGGTCAGCTGTGAAATATCCTTTATTGAATGCATCAATCTTGAACCCGCATCCGCAAGTGATAACATCAATCTTTTATTGACTATGAATTCTTTCATGTTTTTTTCCTCCGCATTAATGCCAGTTGCTAAGGTAGAGAGAACAATTGGAATAGAGGCAAAAACATAACCTAAACCTGACCATGTGTATTTCAAAACATAGTCTTCAAGCATGTTATAACCAAATTTGCATTTGTCGACCAATAGCATTCTTTCCATTAGTATATCATATAGCTCTTTAACTTTTGTTCTTTCTACAGCTGTTCCTTGATAAAACGCAATTTCTTCGCTATTGTTGATCATATTTAGATGATAGTTGTAGTAATCACCATCAGACGCCGATCTTTCACTCGCCAGCTTTCCCAATGGTGGCGTATACCTTCTTAAAATGAACCCGGTAATGAAATAGTTAACAAATATGCCTGCCACACCAACAGTACCCAAATTATCACGTAAATAAACAGAAAAGAATATTAAATCAATTACAGGTTTTGCAATATTTGCAAAAACTGAGCATGTGGCATCGCAAAATTTTGCAACATCGTTAGTTATTGAGTTGTCAATATTTTTAATCACCGAATTGGATGCTTTCGAGTCAAATATTAATTTGTAAAATGTAAGTCTTTTGTCCAGGTACATATCATGGATATAACGGGTCAGGTTTACTCTAAAGTTTAAACTTAATTTTCTTTGGAGTAACTTGATGGCGCTATTGGTATAAGAAGCTGGAACAGCAATTAAAAACCAGCACCCCAAGTCCCATAAAAAGCTCCTCCCTCTCCCAGCAATAATATTTTTGACTATCTGCCCATCCAATTTGGCGACAAACAAAGATAGACAAGTTCTCATTACCAAAAAAAAAATCTGAGCTACTAAGAGGAACGAATTTTTATCAAAAACTGTTGGAATTAAGATTTTAGATAAAACATTCATCTGATTCAAAAACTTCGAGTAGAATAATTGTGAGTTTTTCGTTCTCTCCAGTTCCACGTTTTTAAAAAGAAATTTGTCATGTTCGTATATATCGTTATCCTTTGGTGGGATAAAGATTCTTTTCCTCTTCTTCTTATCTATAGTAGTTTCATGTTTATTATCTTTCGAGTTCTGACGATCTAATAACTCCACTTCAGGGATGTACATTATCCTCGCACCACTATCCAACTGCATTTGGGACCTTGTTCTTCTAATTACAGGCCTCCTGTTCTTCCTTTTCCATGGGTATTTGTAGAATTTGTAGCACTTTAAAATAATTTTGGTGGTACCGTATGTTATGCCGGATAAAAGCGTGACTGCTGACACAAAAAGTGATATTAGTAATATCTGGGCCCTTCTCCTTTGCTTGGGATGAGCAGCATTTGACCTGGATATCTGTAGAAGGTGTCGTATCAGTAGTCTAAAGTATACTTTTAGTGTGACATCATTAATATGTAGCCCAATACAACGAGTGTGTAGGTTGAGAAGCAAGTTCTTTAGTTTCGCCGGTGTTGCCATTGTAGTCGACATTTTGATAATACCGCCTGTTGAGTGATTATTTTGAATCTACCAGGCCTTTTTGTTTGCCGATCCTGTAATTTGAAGGATTCATACTTCTTTATATATCTTAAATGTGAAAGGGCTGAAAATAACCGCCGAAAAGGAGATTGGGGTAAGAAAAAAAAAAAAAGGTAGTCGGACCAAAAGGGGCTATATCCGATCGACGATAGTTTTGCATTTGCGTCGCATCAGTATTTCCTTTTCGAGATATTTTCGAGAGTGGAAATTCTATGTGAAAAGCGCCGTTCTTGGCATTGAATTTGCATAGGATAGGCACATACTAACATGCCATCAACTTGAGTAGATAGTGCAACCTACAACAGAAAAGTTAGTCCTGGAATTGCCAAATAGAAGCTGGATAGCAACCATACAGCATCGTTGTTGTGCGATGAATATCTGTTGATAAATTAAATACTTAAGTACCTCCAGAAATGAATATCGTATCGGAACACATCGGGCGTAAGATAGTTGGAGTGGGGGTTGATATTGTGCATTTGCCAAGATTCGCTCGCCTGCTAGAAAAATATTCTCCATTGGACCCAGCTGGCCGTTTGACTTTCAAAAAGATCGCACAAAAGTTCATGCATGAGAAGGAGAGGGCTTACCTTAGAAATCTTCTCAATGAAGAACAACATCTGAGTCCAAGCTTGTACAGGTATATGGCGGGTATTTGGGCTTTGAAGGAGTGTTCATTGAAGGCTTTGTGCTGTCATATTTCGAAGCACGATCTGCCTCCTGCTCAAGTAGTATATTCCAGAATGTTATATAAAACGCAGAACAGTGCGGGCGTCCCGAAATTAGAGTATGACAAAATGTTTGAGCAAGAGTATCCAAAATATCAACAGTTCTCCAAAAAATATGGCTCCTTTTTTTCTACACATGAATTTCTTGTATCATTGTCCCATGATAAAGACTACTTAATAGCAATAGTAAATTTGGTGGAAAGATAATAAAAGGCTACTTACAGCTATACAACAGCCATTTTATCTGTTTATTAAATTGAATTGCCGT
Source organism: Saccharomyces eubayanus (assembly GCF_001298625.1). Classification (NCBI taxonomy): domain Eukaryota; kingdom Fungi; phylum Ascomycota; class Saccharomycetes; order Saccharomycetales; family Saccharomycetaceae; genus Saccharomyces; species Saccharomyces eubayanus. The sequence goes on along the minus strand of NC_030975.1, from coordinate 252,279 downwards.
GGTGTGTAAATGCATATATAATAGCTCTTAAAGTTCAGGGAAAGATTTTTGTCACTGAAATTTTAGGAACAAGAGTTATATATAAAAACCCATCAAAACTTCTAAATTTGAGGTACAAATCAAGCAGTGCAGTGTCCCAAGGAATTTCAATTCCTTGGGCTACGATCACATAACTTTCAGCATCTATTATTTCCTTAGCGCTAAAGACTTCTTCTTCGATATCCCTCAGTGTGGGATTGACTCCAGCCATGCGGATAGTTGGTTGTGAGATCCCCCCGGTTCCCAAATCTTTGTGGTTTTGAATAATAATCGGAACATGCCGCGGTCTTGATGGGCTTATCTTATTAGAAATTTCTGTGAAGTCATGAAAATTCCTTGTAATGACACTTCTCCAAAACTTCCGAGATTCGTTTACCGACAAAGACATGATACCCTTCGAGGAGCCATTTAGTATAAAACAGACTTGTTTCCACTGATGAAACCAGAATTTTTCGGCTTGGTTACTGCTACTTAAGATGGGGATTACGGTTGACGGTAACGATTCCCCCATGACCAAATGAACTCTAAAAAAGGTGATTGCATTTTCTAGGTGAATTTCAGAAGGGGTGGCAAAAGTAGCGTTGCTTGCAACCAATCCGTCAAATAAAACGCCAACAGGATAATTCCATCGTATGGGCCTCCCATTATGTTCAAACCAGAAATACTTTTCTTTCTCGTTCAACGGATCAAAGGATAGAAAATCTTGGATCCTATCCCAAATTAGCGGCATATAATTGATCAAGTACGTTTCTCTCGGCACTCTTATTCTTAGTACTGCCATTTCTTTCGGGCTTCCTTTCATTAGAAATGAGGGATCAATAGAAACCAGCACATTGAGCTCACCGTTCCAAATCAATTGTCTAATCTCATTCATAATTACATCATAAGGCACACACGTTCATTTGCTTGTGTATACCGTTTTTGCTAGTGTTATTTACCTTTAAGTTTCATAAGAACGTACGTGCTAGTGACTTATCACCAAAGTAGTTTTTTTTTATCGCGCTACGAAAAGTGAGTCTATAAGGGTTCCGCTTCGCGATTTCTCTTAGCACAACTGAGCTAATTACATCTTTTAGAGGTGATGGTAAGGCTTTCCTATCAATTCAAATGATTTCAGGAATATGCCAATATATAAGATCGGAGGGGTCTTGTTCAGTTTAAGTTTTTGAATCCTTAAAATATTGTTCGTTTATATATATATATATATATATAGTTATATGACTTCCTTATAACAATAGTTTAGGTTCTTCACCATCGACACTACTATCCGCTACGTACCCAACGGAACCTTCGCCGTTTTCCTCCACCATTGGAGATATGCGTTGGCGATTACCATCTGAATCCAAGTACTTACTGGACCAATTACTACCTTCACTCAAAGAACGTTTAGTTGCCACAGCTTTTACATTCGACAAACTATTTTGTTTATCAATAAGTTCATCAGAAAACTGAGGTTTTACTGAAAACTCCCCATCAGTATGAATGGCATACTCGTCATCACCATCTTCATCATGCTCATCTAGTCCATTTCCCGCTAATCCTTTGTTCTGCAAAACGGGTGTTGGTAAACCTGTTCGCTTCTTATCGAGAGCATTATGGTCTTCTTCTTCCGATGAGCTCACTTCCTGAATGATGGAATCGGTATTGGAAGACTGTATTTTGAATTGTCCTCTTTTAGATGAACGCCTGGCGGTTTTACCATGACGAGATGTCGCATATGCCCTTTTGCCCGTCCAAGGTCTTTGGGTCCCAAATCTAGGCAAAACAGACTCTTTTGAATTATTGCTTCTACTGCCTCTATTTTCAGCGTTTATAGCTGGAGAAGCTGTTGTGATATCGTAAAAGGAATCCGTTCTTGAACTTCTTTCAGATGCACTGGATGCTGTAGATATAATACTCAAATCTCTCCTAACGAATTTTCTACCGTAGCCATTTGTCATTTTTTCGGATGAAGCTGAATATTGTGACGTATTCTCCGAACCTTTACGGATGTAGCTGGGCTTGATCGTATCGGAAATTTTGAATGACGAATTGTTGCCATCAGTAGAATATTCAGAAGTATAAGTGTCATTAGAAATCTGTGATATCTCTGATAATGGTCGAGTCCGAATTGGTGGGGGAGAAACCTTCCCATCCAGAGAAACAGACCTGGAGTTCTCCACAGATTCGCTGTCATAGTTGCCAGTAGACGTTTGGGAAATATCACTAGATATGGATGATTTAAACCGTTTGAGACGGGGTTCTTCTATTCGAATGCTTTCGTTTAATAGCAATCCTGTAGTTGTGTTCGTGCTTTCCATCGCTTTTTCAGAAACCTCATTATTATCTAATAGAATGGTAGCTTTCTGCAACGCAGCGGTGCCAACTAAGTTGTTTTTTAATGACTCCTTGGAGTTTATCTTTATAAAATCTGCGCCTACATCAGTCCTTGATTTCTGGGGAGAGTTACTTTTTTTCTTTGGAAAAGATCCCGGAATGGAAGCACCTTTGGTGCTTGCGACCGAGCCTTCACGAGTTCCTGAATAAATGTTGTTATTCATATTATTATTAAGATTTTTTTTTGACTTGAAAAAACTGGAAACTTTTTGTAGAAAATTATTGGACTTTCGAGGAGAGTTTACCATAGATTGAGTGTAAGCCCTTTGTGTGGAAGCTTTGGAAAGTGTAGGACGTAAGATCTTTGTCGAGTCTTTCGACTTTTTTCTGCTAACCGGAGTCATCGATGTTACGATATCTGAACCTTTGTTTAGCATTTTACTCAGTGAAGTAGCTCTAGAAAGTTCAAGCGGAGGCTTAAGCATCCCACTATCGATGTTGCTATCATCGTTATGAGTGGCATTGTCAATGACTTTTTTCACTGATAACACCGACTTGCTTCTCTTCGGATATTTACAGGTTTCTTGCTTTTTCTCTTGTGCTAGCAAAAGTAGCCATAGGCCAGAAAGCGAGTCACACTTTCTTTTTAGAATGGATTGTTTAATTGCCAGAGTATCAAGACCTGATTGTTTGAGGCGTTTAAGTAATCGCCTCTCTAATTTGCTTTTGAAATGAGTTCCGCCACTACGTTGCCTGCTCAGCGTTTTCTCTGTTTGATCTAGAACTACAGAACCGTATGGCTGTAAAAATTGGTGGTGTAAAACCTGTGGTAACGATGGGCGTTCTTTTGGGTTTTTAGCCAATAATCGTGATATCAAATCTTTAGCATCGTCGGGAATTAATTTAGAATCGTAATTTGGTTCTTCATTAACAATTTTCCATTTAGTCTTAACCTCATCATCATCATCAAATGGCAAAGATCCCGTAATTAATGTATAAAGTATTACCCCTAATGACCATATATCAATCTTAAACCCGTCATATGTCTTTCGCTCAATCAATTCGGGCGCCATATAAACCGTTGTACCACAAACTGTTTCCAGTGTTGTCTTTGTCATGCATTCTCTTGTAAAACCAAAATCCGTTAGCTTAGCGTTACCATTTTTATCCAATAGGATATTTTCCAGCTTCAAATCTCTGTGAACACAATGCATGGAGTGTGCGTAGTAGACAGCACCAGATATTTGCGCAAACAATTCTCCACATTCAAGTAAAGATATTCTATGTAAAGAAAGTAAATGATCATATAGTTCCTTGCCTGGGCAATACTCCAACGCCATCCACACTTTAGTCTCTGTTACTATCACTTCATAGAGCTTCGTAATATAAGGGAAGTCAAACTGTCTGTGGTAGAATACCTCTCTGACGATGTTAGGATCATTTTTATCGCTTGTCTTCAGGCAAACTTTACGGTGAGTTGGCCTATGAAGTGCCAAATAAACTTTCCCAAAACTTCCTTCTCCTATCTGTTTTAAAATCTTATAATTACCTACCTCTGTAAGCTCGTCTGAAGTAAACTGGCTGTAAAGTCGGTTATACGATGATCCAATAATGCTCTTGATATTGTTTTGCTCCACTTTCGAAGATCCGGTAAGATTAACCATAATGAACACTGTATTTCCCGACGAAAGAGTTCTAGCTGTTTCTCAACAACGTGTGAGATGAATGTGCTTCTCTTATAAGTGGCTGCTTATTGATGAAAATGAAACTACCTATCAATCAAAAAAACGTAGTAATCAGATAACGAGACCCTTATTGACTGCCGAATGGTTTTCTGGGTGTTTAAAATGACGAATCTGCCCAATCTTAAAGCTAAATAAGGGCAAAGCTTTCTATTCAAGGCACTATTCATGCAAGATTTATATTATGTAGCATTGATAACTGTATCATTGTCAAGATTRGATAGTCTACGCGGTCAAAAGTGTTAAGATAAGCCGAAATCGTCACACAAATTCAACATAACTTAGAGTGTCTTTTCTGAACTCGTTTAGATTAGTATTAGATTGACATAGACATGGCGAGATACAATATGTCGTCCATGATGTACATAAACACCCCAACTCTTCTTTCAAATTCAACATACCCTAAATTTGATTGTTCAAACAACGAATATCGCTGTCATTGGATACGAAACAGTTAGAATTTTATTATTAGTAGGGAATTAGGTATAACGTCAATAGTAGCTTATGACTATTACGTGTTTGCATATTGAAAGCCACATAAAGAACGATAATATTGGAACACATGGAAATGAACAAGCATGGATGAAAACGTTTATAATTTTGAAAATTTGGCGGATATAGACAAGTTCTATACGACGATACGGTGGAACAATCAATACTCGCACATGAGTACCTTACCATCTCATCTACAAAAGGAGAGAGAGAGCCATAAATCCCTGTTGGAGCGGTATGATACCTACGCAAATAAAAATTCTTCTTCCAATTGTGAAAACAAGGAACTTGCGCTACAGACTATTTCTAAAGATATGCGAGGAACATCTCAAGCTTTAGTTGACAAGAAAGAGCAAGACACGAATGCATCATCTTTTGTTGATGAAATTTTTCAGCCAGAAAGCACTGGGCACTTTATAGTAAATAGGTATGAAAAACTGATATCACAAAAACCAGAATGGCATGCCCCTTGGAAACTTTCACGCGTTATCAATGGACATCTTGGATGGGTACGATGCGCTGCAATTGACCCCGTTGACAACGAGTGGTTTGTCACTGGAAGCAATGACACAACAATGAAAGTTTGGGATCTCGCAACAGGGAGATTAAAGATTACTTTAACAGGACATGTAATGACAGTGCGTGGCATTGCCGTCTCGGATCGACATCCCTATTTATTTTCTGTCAGTGAGGATAAGACAGTCAAATGCTGGGATCTGGAAAAAAATCAGATCATCAGGGACTACCATGGGCACTTGTCCGGAGTTCGTACAGTGAGTATACATCCAACGCTGGATCTTATAGCCACTGCAGGGCGAGATAGTGTTGTCAAACTTTGGGACATTAGAACCAGGGTACCTGTCATAACGCTCGTGGGGCATAAAGGTCCTATCAATCAGGTGGAATGTGCTCCAGTGGACCCTCAAATAGTAAGCTCATCTACTGATGCTACGGTGAGATTATGGGACATTGTTGCAGGGAAAGCTATGAAAGTTCTGACACACCATAAGAGATCAGTGAGAGCTATCGCGTTACATCCAAAGGAGTTTTCAATGGCATCGGCGTGCACCGATGATATTAGGTCGTGGGGATTAGCAGAAGGGTCTTTATTAACTAATTTCGAGTCCGAAAAAACAGGAATAATAAACACTTTGAGTATTAATCAAGACGATGTCTTATTTGCTGGTGGAGACGATGGAATGTTGTCGTTTTATGACTACAAATCTGGGCACAAATACCAATCTTTGGCTACGAGAGAAATGGTAGGCTCGTTGGAAAGTGAACGAGGCGTCCTGTGCAGTACTTTCGATAAAACGGGACTAAGATTGATTACTGGGGAAACAGACAAGAGTATAAAGATTTGGAAACAAGATGAAACTGCCTCAAGAAAATCGGAACCTGGGTTAGCATGGAATCCCAATCTACGGACTAGAAGGTTTTAACAGCCGAACTGGACGGCATGTTTTTATGTATATGTATATACGCAGGTGTGATATCTATAAATGGACTTTTTATTTAATCAAAAGGTATTGGCTTGTGATTTTTTTTATTCATCTCAGTAGCTGCAATAGCACTTGGTAATTTTATACCACAACAATCGCCCCAAGTACTATGGGCATGACCTTCAATGTTGCACTCGTCGTCCGCATCAGTGCCATCGTGTATATGGCCTCTTGGTAGAGATACGCCTTCAGGACAGGGTAAAAATTTACTGAAATAGAAATGCTGCATGATGGGCAGTTTGCTGAGGACTTCGGCTTCGTACATTTTTATCATTCCTTCGGCAACTTTTGACCAAGTCTTTACGCCGCTGATGTCATCTAGCATGGGGGAATGCCATCTCAAAGAGGCAGATGACTTGACTTTATTAATGAATGCGATGCAACCAAAATACAGATACCGATCAGCAAACATTTCTACAAGCTCGCTATTGTGAATGGATATTGGTTTTAGGTGCTTATGGGTGGTCAATTGGAAGGCGCCGAATAAAAACGGTAAGAAGTGATAATCATCTAACCCCCAAACCCCGTGCGAGCCTGCGGGTTCCAACCAATACTTAGTTTCTAATACTCTCATTATGTGAAGGTACTCTATGAAAACTTTCAGAATGAGATTCGTCGAATCGTTTGAAAGATTGAAAATCTCAAAACTATATAGTCCATAGAGTAAACACATGAAATTTAGCTCATGACCTGAACCATAATCGATTCTTCTCTTATTGCCCCATGATTCATCAAGATAAATAGATAGTTGTTCCACCTGTTCATCTGTAAGCGAAGAAAATTCAGATTTCAACAGTTTTCGGGAATTTTGTGAGACTTCATCATAAAAATCTCTGAACTCCACCTTACCAAATCTTGAACTATCTACATCTTGCACCACTGGGTGCTTCTCTATAATGTCTCTTATCTGGGAAAGCAGGTTCAGCATACCAGTTATTTGCTGAGACACTGGTTCCTTGTACTGAGAGTTTTCGTGCCCTTTAACAGATTCAGCTAGGTTTATAATGAACTTCGTGAAATCAGCTCTTGTTTGGGACTTCTCCCATAGTTTCATGTCCTCTGCGGTCAATAATCTTTTTTCCGGCAGCATTTTCTAGCAGATTGTATATCGTGCTTATGAAGTAGTGTTTTCCAAGCGCGCCAAGCTACCTAGTAATCATTATATCGAGTACTATACCATCCCTATTATTCCATCACATCCACCGGATTCTGTTTCTAGCTTGTTCACGTGGACAGAAAGAAAAAAGGATAAACGTTACCCGAGCATACTCCAGGCGGCTATTATATGAGATCCAACGGAACAGTTCCCTGTAAACTGTAAATCGAAAGTACAAGGACATCATCAGCTTCTTTTCCTAGACACACTTCTTCTTCTCTCAACGCTGTATTGGTTGAGCCCTCAGAAGAGAGAATGTACTTATGACCACAGCAGTGTCAGGAGACGTACACTAGGCCAATCTGGGTCCACCATTCCACTGTCAGATGCAAGTTGTTTCACAATATTTTACCATTCCAAGTTTAATCGCTGCACGGATATTTGCATGTTTCAAGCCGTTAGTCGAAAGACCACTTCCAAAGCGATCAATAAAAGAGACAACAGCTGAATGACCCCGCCGCCTTTTGAGGGTAATATAGTGTGGACGCGTTGATACGGCAACGGGGTGCGACGCGTTAAAAATGGCAGAAAAATCATCATCGTGGATGAGCTATGGGAAACGAAAATATCCATAGGTAAAAGTACAGGCCAAGAAGATAAAGGGGACACAGGTCATCACTAATAGCCGTGGTCAAGCAAAAGGCAAAAGGATAAAATAAAGTTCTTGTGGAGAACATTCGAAGATAATTTGTCTTTGTGCATGCATTCGTTCTTATTTTAGTTGTATAAAAGAGGAAGAGGAAGAAAAACAGCGTTCAGTAACGCCGATTACATATGGAAAATATTACACAGCCCACACAGCAATCTACGCAAGCCACACAACGGTTTCTGATCGAGAAATTCTCGCAGGAACAAATTGGTGAGAATATTGTGTGCAGAGTCATTTGTACCACGGGACAAATTCCAATCAGAGACCTCTCAGCTGATATTTCACAGGTCCTAAAGGAAAAACGATCTATTAAGAAAGTATGGACATTCGGAAGAAATCCGGCATGCGACTATCATCTGGGCAACATTTCGAGACTATCCAATAAGCATTTTCAAATACTGCTGGGCGAAGATGGTAATCTTTTACTAAATGACGTTTCCACTAATGGAACCTGGTTAAATGGTCAAAAAGTAGAGAAAAATAACAACCAATTGCTATCCCAAGGTGATGAAATAACTGTCGGCGTAGGTGTCGAGTCAGATATCTTATCGTTGGTTGTATTCATAAACGATAAATTTAGGCAAAGCCTCGAGCAAAATAAAGTAGATCGCAAAAGATCTAACTTGAAAAACACGTCCAAAACCACCTCTCCAGGTCTTACTTCCTCCACTCCATCTGTCGTCGCCGCTCACAAGACTGGTATTTTCAAAGATTTTTCTATTATCGATGAAGTGGTAGGCCAGGGTGCATTTGCCACAGTAAAGAAAGCTATAGAAAGAACCACTGGAAAAACGTTTGCAGTAAAGATAATAAGCAAACGTAAAGTAATCGGTAATATGGACGGTGTAACAAGAGAGTTGGAAGTGCTACAAAAGCTCCACCATCCAAGGATAGTGCGTCTAAAGGGCTTTTACGAAGACGCTGAAAGTTACTACATGGTGATGGAGTTTGTTTCAGGTGGTGATTTAATGGATTTTGTTGCTGCTCATGGTGCTGTTGGGGAGGATGCGGGAAGAGAGATATCGAGGCAGATCCTCGAAGCAGTGAAATACATACACTCCATGGGTATTAGTCATCGTGATTTAAAGCCAGATAATATCCTTATCGAGCAAGACGATCCCGTGTTGGTGAAGATAACCGATTTTGGCCTAGCAAAAGTCCAGGGAAACGGGTCCTTTATGAAAACGTTTTGTGGCACCTTAGCATACGTAGCACCTGAAGTTATCAGAGGCAAAGATTCGTCTGTATCTCCAGACGAATATGAAGAAAGAAACGAGTATTCCTCATTAGTGGATATGTGGTCAATGGGGTGTCTCGTGTATGTCATTTTGACAGGTCACTTGCCTTTTAGTGGTAGTACTCAGGACCAACTTTACAAACAGATCGGAAGGGGCTCTTACCATGAGGGTCCTTTAAAAGATTTCAGGATATCTGAAGAAGCAAGAGATTTTATAGATTCCTTGTTACAGGTGGATCCAAATAATAGGCTCACGGCTGCAAAGGCTCTAGGCCACCCTTGGATCAAAATGAATCCGCTCGTCCCACAATCGGATGGTGATTTTTCCCAAATCTCTTTGTCCCAATCTTTATCTCAACAGAAAATACTAGAAAATATGGACGATGCTCAATACGAGTTCGTTCTAGCACAAAGAAGATTGCAATTAGAACAGCAGCAAATATTACAAGAGCAAGAGCAAGAGCAAGAGCAAGAGCACAATGAAGAAGACCAAGAAGATCAAGATGGTAAAATTCAAGGATTCAAAGTACCTGCTCACCCACCCGTTCGATATACACAGCCAAAAAGCATTGAGGCTGATAGCCAAGAACAAAAAATCATGCATCCCAATAATATAACAAACAACATGAGCGCAAAGAAAAAGGGGCATGGTAGATTTTTGACTTTACAGCCATTACCTGATAGCATTATTCAAGAAAGTCTCGAAATTCAGCAAGGTGTAAATCCATTTTTCATTGGCAGATCCGAGGATTGTAATTGCAAAATCGAAGACAACAGGCTATCTCGTGTGCATTGTTTCATTTTTAAGAAAAGACATGCTATAGGGAAAAGTATGCATGAATCTCCGGCCCAAGGTTTAGACGACATTTGGTACTGTCACACGGGTACTAATGTAAGTTATTTAAATAATAGTCGAATGATCCAAGGTACGAAATTCCTTTTACAAGAGGGAGATGAAATAAAGATCATTTGGGATAAGATCAATAATTTTGTTATTGGCTTTAAAGTGGAAATTAATGATACTACAGGTCTATTCAACGATGGGTTGGGTATACCGCGGGAACAAAGAGTAATATTGAAACAAACCACTGAAGAACAAGATCTGGTTAAGAGGCTAACCCAAATGATGGCTGCTCAACGTGCAAATCAACCCTCGGCTGCTTCTTCACCAATGGCGGCTAATAAGTCACAAATTAGCGTCGTAGCCAATAACAGCAACAACTCAGTCTTAAGCGATTTGGTAGAACCCCCCAGTAATGCAAACACGGGAAACATCCTTAAGAGAATACACTCGGTAAGTTTGTCGCAGTCACAAATTGATCCTAGTAAAAAGGTCAAAAGAGCCAAACTAGACCAAACTTCAAAAGGTCCCGAGAATTTACAATTTTCATAATCAAGAATAATCTCCCCATAGAAGCAACTTTCCTTAAAGCGGAAAGAAGTGAATAGATATATTTAGACTTTACGTACTCAAAACTATTTTTTTCGCATTTGAATATATAACAGGCTGTAAATAAATTATCCAAGCTCAAAGAATAGTTTCTGTGCTAAACGAAATTAAATTTTTAACTTTAGCTCTGTCTTTTACGCTTTTCTATTTAAATCCGGGCCTTAACAAAAGAATAAACTGCACTGCGACGAACACGATAAGATAAGCTCGTGAAGAGGAGACGTCCTAGACTTTTTCAAATTGCTCTGCATACCTCTAAGCCTATGGAAATGATAACTGTTTAATTCACTCTCCTTATTGTAGTGATAAAAGAGACTGTAACCCGTATTTGCTGTTCCGGGTAGCTCATTCAATTTGCGGGTGTCGATGGATTAAGGGGCGGAGGCGGCCCTTTTGAGGAAATATAAAAAGAACCATCTTCCCGTACTTTCCCACTTCTTATCCATATGCAGAGGGAGAAAGACAAAGAAGTTTGGAGTAATTAGCTACTATTTATCCATTCAACCTTTTTCAAAGTTTGAACCAAGTTTTATAATAAGATTTTTAAGTGGTCTTCTCTGTTCTTTATTRAAGAGATTATCAAATTAAGGGAAGAATAGCAGAAACAGTTTTCACTAGTTTCTAACCCTACTGTATCTATAAAAGTTCTTTTTATAGAATTCTAAAGGAAAAGAACAAAAGAGTTTATTCGGAGTGCCATCTAACTCAGAATTATAATAAAAGAAAATGTTCAGTTTACAAGCTCTATTACCATTGGCCTTATTGTTGTTGGCCAGCATTAATCCAGCCGCTGCCAAAGTTCACAAGGCTAAAATTTACAAGCATGAATTGACCGATGAGATGAAGGAAGTTACATTTGAGCAACATTTGGCTCATTTAGGCCAAAAATACTTGACTCAATTCGAGAAAGCCAACCCTGAGGTTGCCTTTTCCAGAGAACATCCCTTTTTTACCGAAGGTGGTCACGATGTCCCATTGACGAACTATTTAAATGCTCAATATTATACTGATATTTCCTTGGGTAACCCACCTCAAAACTTCAAAGTTATTCTGGATACTGGTTCTTCAAACCTTTGGGTTCCTAGTACCGAATGTGGTTCTTTGGCTTGTTTCCTGCACTCTAAATACGATCATGAAGCTTCTTCAAGTTATAAGGCTAATGGTACCGAATTTGCTATCCAATATGGTACTGGTTCTTTGGAAGGTTACATCTCCCAAGACACACTCTCTATCGGTGATTTAACCATTCCAAAACAAGACTTTGCTGAAGCTACCAGTGAACCAGGCCTAACATTTGCCTTTGGTAAATTCGACGGTATTTTAGGTTTAGGCTACGACACTATCTCCGTCGATAAAGTTGTTCCACCATTTTACAATGCCATTCAACAAGACTTGTTGGACGAAAAGAGGTTCGCTTTTTACTTGGGTGACACTTCTAAGGATAGTGAGAATGGTGGTGAAGCTACCTTTGGTGGCATTGACGAGTCCAAATTCAAGGGCGACGTCACTTGGTTGCCAGTTCGTCGTAAGGCCTACTGGGAAGTTAAATTCGAAGGTATTGGTTTAGGCCATGAGTTTGCCGAATTAGAGGGTCATGGTGCTGCCATTGACACGGGTACTTCTTTGATCACTTTACCATCAGGTTTAGCTGAAATGATCAACGCCGAAATCGGTGCCAAGAAGGGTTGGAGTGGCCAATACGCTCTTGACTGTAACACTAGAGACGGCTTACCTGATTTGACTTTCAACTTCAACGGTTACAACTTCACCATTGGACCATACGATTACACTCTGGAAGTATCAGGTTCTTGTATTTCTGCAATTACTCCAATGGATTTCCCAGAACCAGTCGGTCCATTGGCTATCATTGGTGATGCCTTCTTGCGCAAATACTACTCCATTTACGATTTGGGTAAAGATGCGGTTGGTTTGGCTGAAGCTATTTAAGTCAGCTTTTTTTCTCTCCTTTTCTGCCATTCTGGCTTCTTCACAATAAAAAAAGAACAAAAATAATTAGTATATTTACGAAAATCATAAAGACACACTTTTTTCTTGCTTTATTCAAAGAACTAATCATTGTTCTCACTCGTTCTATCTCGATTATCATATCTATTGCTCTACAATATATCTCTGAGAATCATAGCACTCACGCACGCACGGGTAACTATTATTATATTGCTCGAAATTCTCGTTGTTTATTGTTTTCCATTAGCGGAATAATTAATAACAGAACAAGGCAAGCAAAAACGAAAAAAAAAAAAATACGCTATAGAGATCAGCAGGTTCCGCTAGATTTATAGCACCCGGCGTTATCATAACATATATAAAGTACTAAATATTCCCTCAATCATTCATATTAGTAGATTTTATCGATGATTCAAAAAATGAGTCCAAGTCTAAGGAGGCCATCTACAAGGTCTAGTTCAGGTTCAAGCAATATCCCACAATCACCCTCAGTACGATCAACTTCATCGTTTTCTAACGTGAGGAAAAWCTCAATTCGCAATGCGTCCAATTCAGGTTCACAATCAGTTTCTGCATCCTCCACAAGAAGCAGTTCGCCATTAAGGTCTGTATCTGCTAAGTCTGATCCCTTTCTTCATCCAGGTAAGATAAGGGTCAGAAGAAGCAATAGCACTAACAATTGCTTGAGAAAAAATGACACATATACAGGTTCAATCACTGTAACTATTCGGCCCAAACCGCGGAGCACCGTGGCATCACACGACAGCGTGGGGCTTAAATCGCCTAGATATTCTCAACCAAGACCCAATCCACAAAGCGGCGGAAATACATTTATTAGAGATCCTTGGTTTATCACTAATGATAAGACAATAATACACGAGGAGATCGGAGAATTCGAGTTTGACCATGTTTTTGCCTCTCATTGCACCAACTTAGAAGTTTACGAAAGGACCAGCAAACCAATGATTGATAAGCTATTGGTAGGGTTCAATGCTACGATTTTTGCATATGGTATGACTGGATCAGGTAAAACGTTTACAATGAGCGGGAATGAGCATGAATTAGGTTTAATTCCTTTATCCGTTTCATATTTATTTAGCAATGTAATGGAACTTTCAATGAATGGCGATAAGAAATTCGATGTTATTATATCATACCTTGAGATTTAMAATGAAAGAATTTACGATTTATTAGAGAGTGGATTAGAGGAGTCCATTAGTAGGCCAAGCACGCCTTCAAGACTGTACATGGGTAAGGGAAATAGTAATGGATTAAGTGCTGAGTTGAAGATTAGAGACGACACCCAATACGGGGTGAAAGTTATTGGCCTCACTGAAAGAAGATGTGAAAGCAGCGAAGAGTTACTAAGATGGATTGCTATTGGTGACAAAAGTAGGAAAATTGGGGAAACTGATTACAATGCAAGAAGCTCCCGATCTCATGCTATCGTCTTAATTCGTTTAACGAGTACAGATTTGAATAGCGGTACATCAAGGTCAAGTACGTTATCGTTGTGTGACCTCGCAGGTTCAGAAAGAGCCACGGGACAGCAAGAGAGAAGGAAGGAGGGATCCTTTATCAATAAATCGTTACTTGCACTGGGGACAGTGATATCCAAACTTAGCGCTGATAAAATAAATCCAACAGGCCCAAACATACTCACGACACCGACGAGTACCGGCAGCAATAGTACTGGAACCGCCACTAGTAATAATAATATTCCAAACAACCACATTCCATATAGAGACTCCAAATTGACGCGTTTGTTGCAACCAGCACTCAGCGGGGATAGCATAGTGACGACGATATGTACAGTGGATACCAGAAATGACGCGGCGGCAGAAACTATCAATACGTTGAGGTTCGCATCGAGAGCAAAAAACGTCGCATTACATGTATCCAAAAAATCCATCATAAACAACGGAAATAATGACGGAGATAAAGACCGCACTATTGAGATGCTAAGACGTCAATTGGAAGACCAACGCCGGCTGATATCTGATTTGAAAGGCCGCTCAAGTCCAGGTGAGGGCTCAAGTCACTTCTCGAGTGACGGCAACATCAAGAGCAATGGGGCCGTCGATCCAAATTTGGCGCTAATGAGAGCGGAAAACCGGATATTGAAATATAAACTGGAGAACTGCGAAAAACTGCTGGATAAAGATGTGGTCGACCTGCAAGATTCTGAGATCATAGAGATTGTAGAGATGTTACCATTCGAGGTCGGCACTCTACTAGAAACGAAATTCCAAGGACTTGAATCACAAATAAGACAGTATAGAAAGTACACTCAAAAACTCGAGGACAAGATTATGACGCTGGAGAAACCCGGGCACACCGCAACGTCGCTAACCGGTTGCGGCGACACTGAAGTCACGGAACTGCGGAAGATGCTCGAAAGGAAGGACAAGATGATTGAGGCCCTGCAAAGTGCCAAACGATTACGAGACAGAGCCTTGAAACCGCTCACTAATGCACACCAAACCTCGCACCCTATTGTAAGAAACGATAAATTGACTTGATAAGGGCCCCAGATCTTGGGTGTTTTCCTCTGGTGCGGCTCTTTCTAAGCACTGCGCCTCCGGCTGCCCGGGACTTGCTGTGAACGAGATCTGCGCTCAGAAGGCCGCGTACAAAATGGCTGCTATAGGCACCCCTCGTTCAAAAGTAGGCAGAACATGGATTTTCGAGGTTCGTTTCAGTGTTGAATCGAATAATTTGACATCAGCTAATGAAGATCAAGACGTTTCGGGGTTGTTTCGGGGTTGTTTTCGAGCTAAAGTGCACGCCTTATAGGGGATTCATTATATAAGGTACTGACCAGATCGAGTAATGGAGCACTTCCTCAAGTTGCTTTGACCTGAATATATAGCATAGGCGTTTGCGTATATATTGTGTACCTTTATAGCATCAGCGTCGGCAACAAAACACCATTTGATAGGAGGAGAAAATAAGAACTATGATCACGGACTCGCCAATTTTAAAAAAGCACGCATCATCTAAAAAAAGCACAAGGATAGTATCTCTGACGCTGATTTTCCTCGGGATAGTAAGCTTTCTAGTGTTTACATGGGACGACTCCTTAGAATTTTACAATAACGCTACGGGCCTTAACGACAGTAACGATAGCAACGAGCAAGGGAGCGCGAAGAGATTGATTTACAAGCTACCAAACTTATTAAAGACCGCAGACGGTCTTCCAGATAAGAAAGAAAATGAATTGAATATTTTAAAAGTCAAAGAAGAAATCTCGCATATCCAAAGTGAAGTCGAGGTCGATATCCCGGCACCCGCATTTGAGTCTACAACATCGTCTTTATCCACAGCATTCCAAAAAGATGTGCCCGCGCCCAGAACAGCTACATCAACAGTGCCCTCATCCTCATCCTCTATTATCTTGAAAAGAAACATCAACCAAAAGAAATTCGACCCCAAAGTGAGCTTTCTTGACATCATAAATACCTCGCCAGCTGTGCTATTTATTATGTCATCACAAACGGACTCTGTTTTTTTGAGAAGCTTATTACAAAAAGAACTTGAGATTTCACCTGAATTGGCTATTGTCGATTTGGAAAAACATTCTCATGGTTATGAATTAGAAAAGTATATCAAGCAAAATAAACTGGACATAGACCCCAGTACTGCCTTGGAAACCATCCACTCGCCCTACTTGTTTTTGAATGGCATTTCCGTAATAAACAACGGAATAGCAAGAGACATAATCGAGCCTCATTCAAAGGGGTTGTTACTATCAGTTTTAAAGTCCGAAGCCCGCGGTAACTTACTCATTGAAAAGAAAGACATCCCTTCCAATTCATGAATCAGGTATTGTCATCCTCATGCGCTTGCAATTACATAAACCTTTTAACTGCTTCCCACCTACATATGTGGGCGCACACCTTCACACTATATAAATATCATATTATAATCCTTGCATTTTTTTGTTTAATGACTTTATTTATCTTTATTCAACCATTTATGTCGTAAATGTCTACACTTTTATCCTTGGTTGCTACAGTAGTTTCGCCTTTCTCCTGTTTTTCGTCTTCAGAACACAGCTCTACTCCGTTGTTTCCTTGCGTTCCAGGTTCGTAATTAAAGAAGCATTCCCCCCACATGCAAAAAATTCCCTTCATATATCCATTTTCCTTAACATATAGTACTTTACACTTGGCAAATGGGCCCAGGATTTTCCTCGTGGCTCGAGAAAGCTGTCCTAAGTCTGAATTCCTTGGCAAAAACATGATCACATTAGGACTTAATTTAAGGAAGCTCTTTAGCATTTTCGTTATCCCCATAGGTTTCAAATGAAGCTCTAGATCATAAACGTCACTTCTTAAGTACTCTGGGCCTCCCCAGGGCGGCGATCCAAATACACAATCGTACTTTATCTTGGAGAGTTTTTCCTTAGAGACTAGTTTTTTCCAGGATCCCTGTTTCAGCCATATCCTATCATCCACTCCATAGCTTTGAGCATTTTTCGCAGTGCAATATATGTGTTCGATGCTATAATCCACCCCATAAACATAAGGGAATTGCTTGGCAAATTGTATAGTATTACCACCACCCCCACAAAATACATCCAATATCTTCTCACCGTTTGGTATGCATGCCTTGACGAAATTTGCCAAGAAACACGCAATTCTTTCTGGCGTTACACTGAACCAAAGCTCATCTGTCATATATATCGATGACGAATCTATTTTTGAAAACAATCGACGTCTATTTTTCCAGTACTTAAAAAGTTTTCCATTTAACGGCTTTGACGACTCTATCTTGTAAGCATTTTCCTCTATTAGCCTTCGCAAGGTTTTATACTTGGAATGATGCTTCCTTTTGCGTGCTGCATGTCTTATCTTCGAAGCATGAATGAACCTTTTTACCATTATTTCAACTACGCTAATAGTCTGTTTATTGCTTCTTTCCGCAAGACGTATGCTAGACAGTGATTAATGTCAAAGAGATACCAGTTCCTCGGGAACCAACTCCCCTATTCACATCTCATCTAATGCGATGAGATGCCTCGAGAATTTTTCATCTATTGTTTTCGTGTAAAAATATTTTAGAAAAAAGGCGATGGCTGGCAAGGACGGAAAAAAAATGGCTGTTTCAGCCATTTACCTATCCACATTAAATATTTAATTGCCAGGATAAGGAACCGCTATACCCACCCCTCCGAGAAGGGCTGCAACCAGGGGAACCTGCTTGCTGGGCTTTTTGAATATCATCAATCTCTTGCAAAATATGTAGTATATATAGATTTAAGCATTTACAATAAATGGGATCGAGAATATAACGGCATAGCAAGGAAGTCAAAGTTAAACTTACCGAAAACACTAAAATAAATACTGCATATTCTTATCAATATGATTATCAGATCACCAATAAGAACAAAGACCAAATCATTCAGAGGCGACCAAATAGATTTTAAATTTCCGTCCACCGAAAGCTTACCAAGAGGAACGATGGAAGAATATCACCTAAACAATCACCACCTTTTGAACAATACTTTAGGTGGAGAAAATCCAGTCACACACGATGAAGACGCCACCTCTCAAATTTTATCTGACTATACATCCGCATCCAATACAAATACAAATTCTGGCTACTCCTCTAATGGATACTATTCATTTGCTAATATCTCCGACAACACCACATCATCTCCACGAATTATTGTCAACCCAAATGAAGCCACTAACAGATTGACATCCTCAGACTCTAACAAAAGCGACTATTTTGCTTCCCATGATGTACAAAACGATGATTCTTTACATTATAGTAGTTCAAGTGTGGTAAGAAACCAACTACATTCGATGGAAGTTATTCCAGAGGGAAATGTAACCGGCTCAGTATCGTCAGCTCTCCAGACCATTCCAACTGCAGAAAACGTTTCCTACAACATCGCATCGTCATCGGCATCATCGATATCGTCAAAGGGAACGACACCCAACGGAACGCTGCAGCCAACGCAGGAGGCTGAAACCATAATCAATCCGAAATTGGAGAAACATGAAGAAGTTATTAAACAAAAAAAGCCAGTCCCAGAATGTAAAAAAAAGCTAAACAGAGTTCCTACCATAAAACAGGTCGGGTCTTTAAAATCTTCGAATTCTAGATACAATTCTAGTGCCAGTAGCAGGTCAACTAGCGCTCGTGGCAGCTTAAAGCGATCCAAGGCTATTAGATGCAAAGGCGGTCTCTTGTATTATTTTACTTCACTGGGAATTAGGATAAAAAAAACGCTACACAGACTAAGATCAGCCATAAGAAGAAAATTGTTTTCATTTAATGACAAAAATGCTACCACCTCTATATGTAAGAATTCTAAAATCAAGACTCAGAATAATAAAAAATCAAAAAAAAGGCAAGCCGACTTGATTAAGAACAAGGACCTTTCTACTTCTCGTCATAAAAAAGCGCAAAGATATGTATCCAATTTACAAAGATCAATATCGTCAAAGTCTTTGGTACCCGTACTAGCCCCGCTACAAACCACGAAACCTCTAGAAATTGATACAAATTGCGAGGCCATGGTTTCCGAATCCAAGGAACCAACAGTAGGACCAAAGGGGCCAAAGAGCCCTTTAGTAAGGTATACACCATCCTTAAGAAGAACAAATTCATCCATCAGAAGGGCTGCCTCTATTTTAACCACATCTGCTACTATGACACCGGTAAACAACAGAAATTCCTTTATTTCTGTATCAGAGAGTGTTAATAATGCTGTCACTCGCAACAGCAGTGCGTACTCTAGATCAAGATTGGTAAGATCGAAACCCTCAACTTCCTTAAATGCAATCGCGAGACAACCATCAATTGTAGTAGAAAATAGAGTAATTCCATTATCTATGAATCGATTCTCAATAAAGGAAGAAGACGAATATGTCATAGACACAACTTCTATGAGGGAATTATCCCCGGTTAATAGTGTTTCCTCATCTGACTATGACCAAAAATCATTAGCAAGCCATTCAGATTACGCGGATGCAATGGAAACAATAGAAGCTATAGACGAAGACGAAACTGGAAATAGCAAAAGCATACAAGAAGACAACTTGAAGAGCGAAAGTGTCTCCAATGATATGAGTTACGATTTGATGAAGCATTATTTGAGCACAGTCATTGCGCAAAGAATCATGCTCCGGGTGCAGATTGCGCGTCTACAGGATTCTAAAGACGCTGTTGTTTATATGAATAAATCTGCTGAAACAAACTCGACTATCTATGAAGATCTCGTCGACTCCCTCTTAATTGAATATGAGGCGGATGGCAATTCCTCCCAAATACTTGATGATGTTTCAATGAGAGATGAGGATGAAGAAGAAGAAGAAGAAGAAGAAGAAGAGGAAAAAGGGGACGTTTTAGTGGAAGAAATAGACCAGTTAGCAAACTTAAGGCCGATAGAAAAAGAAAGAAATTTGAGCATTACTTTGAGATCACCATTCGCCATGTTAAACTCTGCCTATTCTAATAGCATAATATCGTTGCCTACAGGGGCTGTCAAGAGGTCATTGACTCTTCCTGTTGGCATAAAAATATAATAAAAAAATATAGTCATATAAATCTGCATTCAATATTAACATAAATAATAATAATACTAACGGTCATAATAATTAATGGCAATCTCAACCATTATCATCTTCGACGAGAATCAACACCTTTTCTTTTTATCGTTTCTTTTTCCCTCGCCGTATCGGGATCGTTTACACCAAAGGGTATTTATAATAACTACTTGGATGACTCTACATTTCCTTCGACTTACATCACCTTACATACACCAAATACGCACAAAGTGTAAAGACCATTTGCTGTCAAACGCTACCAAAGGGTCCTTAAGAAAAAACTCTCTATTGAGCAAGCCAGAGCGTTAAGTCGACCCATAAGCTATGTTAAAGCTAGCTAACACATTTATCTCGCCCTTATCAAGGAATAGTGTCGTTTCCTTAAGAATAGCTTCCACATCCAAACGATATCAGTCTTCATTTACATTTTTAAACAACCACTCGTTATTGTCCAAAAGTCAGATGAAATCTAAAAGGAAAAAGGGTAGTAAAAAGGCGGCGTATCATCGCCAACCCCCAGAGCACGAATGCAATACACCACTTATAGAGCAAAGCGAAGCAATATCCAAAACAGATTCTACCAATATAAGGGCTTCGCATTCAAGAAAGAAAAGACGCGATTTTTCGTGGCTTCCAAGAGTTCCATCCACCTCACACCTAAAGCATAGTGACATGACCACAAACGTACTCTATTCTGGATACAGACCCATATTTATTAATCCTAATGACCCAAAGCTAAAAGAAGATACCGGAAGTACATTGTACGAGTTTGCCATGAAGCTAGACGATTTAAATGAACCTCTGTCCCCATGGATATCCTCCGCCACTGGACTTGAATTCTTTTCAGAATGGGAGAACATACCTAGTGAGCTGCTGAAAAATTTGAAACCTTTCCATCCACCTGGCGAAAAAGCAATGGACGTTAATGAACTAACGAGTGTAGCTGCTAAAGGTAATACGGCAAACAGCAATGAGAATAACGAGACTTTTCAGAAGAAAATGGACGAGGTTTTAAAAAGAAGAGGTAAAGGAAGAAAAAAACCAGTGGTGACATTACTACAAATGAAAAAAAAAATGGAAGGATGAATAATGAAACGCTTCGTCCTAACTTTTTACTTCATTAACGAGACAGCTTTTAAGCACTAGGGTGTATATTGTACGTGGCCATTTGGGTTTTATTTGATTTTATTTTTTTCTCAACTTTTGCTATTACTTTTTATTGGGCTTCCTTTCTCATCTGCTGACCACATCGACCTTTTTTATTTTGGTTTTGATACGCAATGCTTTTTCTCACATCCTCAAAGTACATTACACTTATAAACTTATCATTCATTCAACACATTTTTTTTAATTATTTATTTATTTGTTTATCGAACTATCTATCTATTCATTCACTTACTTATTGATTTCTTGCTTTCGCCTGGTCCTTTGATTTATGCCAAACCTTCCACTGAATTTTGATTATCCATCCGATTATTGACAGGAAGGACTACAGTGATAACGTAGTATCACTCAAACAAAATGTCTGATCAATAATGTAAAAATGGATATCCTTTTTTGAACTCGTAGTGCGCGTTATTATGAAACACGGGAATACAGAACGAAACAATTGTATGATTACAATATATTTATTATATACGAGCCGAAATTTATCGAAGCTATGTCATATTTGGTAGTTCTTTACTGATTTTATAAACTTTTTTTTTGAAATTTTGTATCCTTTTTTTATCAACAAATCATTATGAGGCATCTCAAGACACATTTACATGTTTTGGAAAATGACACCTGGATTACCTGGAACAGCGTTTTCAACAATCTTTGTTACAGGTGGGATTTCAACTTCTTCACCAGTAAATATATCCTTACCAGTCTTAGCGCCATATGGGAAAGAAATTGCGCTGAACTCAGCAATTTTCAAAGCTTGAGCAGCCTTTTCAACATTCTTAGCAGCAGCTTTAACGGTGTCAATTTCATTGAATTGCAATTCTCTTTCAAAGACATGTTCTGGGCTTTCACTAACTAAACGTTGCTTTAACAAAGAAATGAATGGCATAGCTCTCTTCATTTCCTTGGGTTCGACGTACTCTCTGATCTTCTTGTTATCATTTAAAGTTTGTTCAGCAAACATTTTACGAACAACTTCAACACATTGTGATTGCCATTCTGGGAAAGATTCAGAAATTAATAAAATTAACTTAACTGGCCTGGATGCATCAACTTCAGCAGACTTACCCTTTTTCTTCTTTAGTGCTTGACCTTCACCTTCTCTAATACTTCTTTGTAAATTTCTTAAGTAATCCAAAGAGGCCAGAACTCCCTTATCTATTGGCTTGGAAGCACGTGGAAATTTAGCATTTTGTACAGAACTTTGCTTGCCTAAAACTTCACGGTACATGTACTCAGCAAAATGTGGAGCAATTGGAGCCAGCAATAAGGCTTGTGCTTCAATGTAACGGGCAATCAAATCTTTATGCATGGTACCGCTAGCTTCACGGTAGTAATCTCTAGCAGCTTGGAAATCAAAAAGACCGTATTTCAAAGCATTCTTATAATTAGTTAAAGCATATTGTTCGTAAGTCTTTTCGATCAAAGCATTCATTTCATGTTCGAATGCGATGTCAAAGAAATCAGTTATTTCACCGGTTCTCAAATGAGAGGGATGCTGGGTAATATCCTCTGCCCATTCCTTCAAGTTGAATAATCTTAAAATAGCAGCATTGGCATTAGATTCATCAAAATTGGCATCTTCAACAGTGTCACCAGCATCGGCAAACGCAATACGAGAAGCATCTGCACCAAACTTTTCGACAGTCTGTTCTAAAGTCATGAAATTACCAGTGGACTTAGACATTTTGGCGTTGTTCAACATCAAATGACCATTGGCTCTAATACCCTTTGGCCAGAATTTCTTTGGGAACAATGCGACATGAGTATAGATGAAAAAAGTTAAATGATTTGGAATCAAATCTTTACCAGAGATAGAGACATCTAATGGATAAAAGTATTCGAATTCTCTTCTCAACTTTTGCAAGGAGACTAACGGAATATCAGAATCCTTAACATCGTCTTGATGCTGGAAAATGTAGTCAAATACTTCCTCGGTCATTTGGTCTGCTGAGATGCCTAATGGACCGATTTCTTTACCAAAGTAATCCTTGAATAACAAATGAGCAATAGTATAAAATGATTGATAAATAGTAGAGTCCGATAAAGATTCAACTAAGTATTTTTCATCCCAAGGTAACCTAGTACCCAAACCATAAGTACGACAAACGGCCCAGTTTTTCAACCAATCCAAAACACCCTCGAAAGCGTTCTTCACTTCAGGAGCAAATAGTTGCATACCTTCCAAACATTCAATGGCTTGTTTCTTCCAGCTTTCTTCACCATAGTCAACATACCATTGATCTTCCAGAGAAACAATACAGTCATCACCAGAACGAGACGTTACTAAAGACTCTGGTTCGTTGTAAACGAAAGCTTCACCTGCAGCAATCATATCAGCCTTGACCTTATTTTTGGCAACTTCGACCTTTTCGCCCTTGTAAGGACCATAAATCATAGTACCAGTATAGTAATCTTCTTTGTAAGCAATCTTTTTGGCTTCTGCCAATAAATTTTTATCCTTTGGAGATTGAATTTTCTTTTCTTCAACAATGGCTTTGGCAGTTAAATCACCATACTTTTCAGTACGCATAATTGGAACGATCTCATGGTCAATCCATTCAGATTTGATACCGTAATATTCTGGCTTGTGCAGCAAGTCCTTGGTAGTAATATAGTCATCTGGGGAGTTAGATGGAACACAAGTGACCACACCGGTACCCTTAGTGGCAATGACAGTTTCCATAGGTAAAATTCTTAATTCTGGATATACGGATAGTGGAGCATGGATTCTGGTACCAATGAAGGCCTTACCAGGAATGGCAACAACTGGTTTGTAGAAGCCTCTCTTTGGTGTCAACTTTTGGTATGACATGTTTTTGAATGCACGTTCAGTAGTAATGTAATAAGAGTCACCAGCATCGAAAATACCGTATTTAATTGTTGGAGAGACGAAGCAACACGTTTGACCGTACATGGTTTCAGGTCTCAAGGTGGCGGCGACAAAGTAGAACTTCTTAGATTTGTCAATGGCGGAAGTAGAGTCAATGATTGCTGCAGCATCATCGGCGAATTCCAAAGCTTCGATTTTAACACCAATATATTCTTGCGGTGTAACACCTTCACCCGATTGTCTATCGTGGTCCATACAAGCTTGACCATCTTTTTCTGAGTAGATGGTGTAACGTTCACCAAATTTGATCTTACCTGCAGCCTTTAATTTGTTCATTTGCCATCTGATGAAAGCATCATAATAAGGATTAGCATCGGTAGTGACAAAAGAACGTCTCCAGTCAATACGGGAACCCAGCGAGCTACAATCACTTTCACATAGAGGTGGGAAATAAGTTAACCAATACTTAGCATCGGCAAACTGGATAATTTGTTCTCTTGGGATACCAAGTTGTAACATAATCTCAAATTGATATTTACCACGACCTTTTTTGGCAGCAGCCTTTGATTTCTTAGCTTTGAACTTAGTGACATCCTCATGTTCTTTTTCGACTGGAGTTTCTTCGTTAGTTTCTTCTTCTTCAGCTGGTACATTGTCGTAGTTGTCACCAAATAATTCGGCTTCTCTCTTTAACTTATCAGCACAAGCTAGAATTGGCATACCAGTACAGTGGAAACCTAATGGGAACAAAGCTCTCTTACCATTCATTCTTTCGAAACCGATAGAAAATTCGACTTTGGAAAGAGTGAAACAATGGCCGGCGTGTAAAACACCGTTCATGTAAGGATAGGCCATAGATGCCATAAACTTGGGGTATTTGCGGTGCAATTCTTCAGAGTCCATAGTGATGGGCTCATCTTCAATTGATGGAGCATCAATTTCGAATTGATGTTCTTCAGCCCATATTTTTTGATATTTCTTTTCGATGGCAATCAACGCATCTCTACGTGCCGTATTTTCTAAGACCAGACCAGAAGACATTGTTTGCTGGTTGAGGTTTTTCTTTTTATGTCTTGGATTTTTTAAAAAAAAAAGACCGTTACGTTTCCGTGCTTATATTATATAACTTAATGCATCAAGCAAACGCTGAAAAAAGAAAAACAGCATAAGGTTTCTTTTCATTCTTAATTTTCTTTTTTTTTTTCATTAATTATTTGCGTGGGTGACTGATTCGTTTTTTCATCTTGCAGACAAAGGAACCGTTAACGGCCACATCTTCGTACCAAGTGAGGATAGCAGAAGGCAATCAGATGCCTTAAGCAACAATCCTGGGTAGAGAAAGGAAGAACTAGGAGCATCAGCCAGCCGAGGTGCCCATACAACAACGCGCTCAATGGCCAACTTCTGTACCTGTATACGAAAAGGAAATGTATTGGATCGAGGCTAGTATACCGTTTTATTCAACCAAAAACTGGGTCTATGGTTTAGCCGCTGAAGTTCCTGAGTGGAGTGGAAAAAACGGCGTTACTGTACTCATACCTACATAGAGATAGATGGGAACTATAGTGTTGAGTACAAATAAGTTAGCCTTTTTGAATCATTTGAAACTAGCCTATATCAGTTTACTGTCCCTTGTGTCCACCGGGAATTGAGAAAATGTCTTTATGAGTGGGACAAATCAGGTATTCTTTTTAAAGAGGGTCGATAAAAACAAGGCACCGTTACCCGTAGCTAAAATATAAAAGACATTACATAGCATAGTCGAAGAGGGCGGCGATAGACCACTCCACACCATGAATTATCCAGAGAATTTCTTCAGTCAGCCTGTATTCAACGCTAAAAGGGTCACAATTCGAAAGCAAAACGCCGTGAGAATTGCTGAATGGATTACGAAGAAATTTTGTTCGGGTTGCAACCGATTCTAAATGCTTCTACAATTAAAGATGTTCCAATGAACGATGTTTACCTCGGAAGTTACTTAATTGTAATTGACCAATTGGCCGTTTCATTGAGAGAACCGAACAATAGAAATGTTGTTGGAAAAACTGGTTTGCTAGCAAATCTGGTGCGGATTCTAGAACAAGCTCTGGATCACTGCCTTCACGATGAGAATACCTCAGATAACGATAAGCTAGCATTCTTCAAAATCGTTTCTGAGCTGATCAGATGTGTTGCCAATGCGATGATTGACAATGATGATAATAGAGACGTTGTTCTATCCGTGGGAAAGAACATACTGTTTTCTTATTATATAGGTGGAATACTGAAATTGAATCAAATATCCCTTGACGACACGGACGATAGACTATTAAATGACCTGCAAATGAGATCAGTTGCACTATTAAGAAATTTTTGTGCTGGAGGTGAAAGCTATATGGAAAAAATAGCTACCTTCATCAGAGGTCCAATATTTAGTATGTTAAAGACGACACAGTATACCTATCTGGCGTCGTCTGA
Organism: Saccharomyces eubayanus; assembly: GCF_001298625.1. Classification (NCBI taxonomy): domain Eukaryota; kingdom Fungi; phylum Ascomycota; class Saccharomycetes; order Saccharomycetales; family Saccharomycetaceae; genus Saccharomyces; species Saccharomyces eubayanus. The sequence goes on along the minus strand of NC_030975.1, from coordinate 225,715 downwards.
TCAAGTTACATTGGGAACGGAGCTACTGAGTGAGCTCTTAAAGTTCCACTACAAAAATGTTCAAATTAGCGATTTGTTCTTTTTGAGTCAGTACATTAAAAAAATCTCCTCTAAAGTGCAAAACATTGAACTACCACCAATAGAAGATGAAGCGCTCGTAGCCAGTACCGAAGTTCAACAGAACCTCGCTAATGAGGAAAGTGATGATGAAACCAATATCAACCTTGCATTGGTATTGGACCTATCAACATGTTTGGAAACTATTGTAGCAAAGGATGAAGATATAAACTTCTCTGGTGAAGAAGAGGTTGTTTTGAACATACAAAAAAACATACTCGCATCATTAGACTGTTTGGCACCGAAAACTTTCAATAATAAACTGATTGTAATGAGAAGACTTGTATCGTGTGCTGGAAACATATCTGCTAATTTGACTACTTCAAACAAAAAGGAGCAGCCTTTGTGCATCGAAACCATCAAGAACTCCACAAATAGTTACACTTTGGCTGCATCTTTGATTATTCTATCTAACTCAATTGCATGCAAAGCCGACGCTGATGCTCTGATGAAACTCGTATCCTTTGGTGAGTTAATTCAAGCTGGCAGTATATTCAAGGACCCAGTGCAATATCAAGGGTTTTTAGATCTAACAAGAAAGCTGTTAAACTTAGAAAATGCTATGTGGTTAGATGCTAAAGATTTAGTTGCTTTATTTCAAACAATGAAAAACTGCCACGAACAAACTAAATTTTTTAGCAACTTGTTACCGTTATTAACACATTTACTAAACAAAGTTCTAACCGTGCTGCCAAGCTCAAAACTACAAAGTTTGGTAAGCAGTGATCGGACAATTATTACTTTTATCACAGAACATGGAACATTGACATGCTGCATTGCAATGGATAAACTCTTGGTGTCCAAGACAACCTGTTCTACCGAAGTGTTGAAGCCGTTATGGGACACGATCTTCAAATTTCAAAATCCAGGCCAATCGGAACAGCTATCAATTTCAGATTTATTTCACATTACCAAAACTGTTGGAATTTATTTGAGAAATGTAAGCGCGGCAAATGATGCCAGCCCCATCGAAAATATACTGTTTATGAATTACATTCAAAAGTTGATTTTGATGCTAGAAACTATACTTTCGTTCAAAAATAACGAAGACAAAGGTAGCGAAAGCTGTTTCAATAACGGAAAGTTCATTGCGGGTATGATATTAAACCTAGTCAAAGGTACCGAATATTTGACACCAGAAGAGACCAAACTAGAGACGCTAGCAAAACTGTTTTTTTAAACATTACGTTTGTCGGATCCCACATTACGTTTAAACATAAATAGTAGTTGCAGTTGCATATATATATATATATATATATATATATATATATATATTATGTAACGTACTAACTTTATTAAATGAAACGTGTGGAGTTGGATGTAGGGTATGGGTGTAAAAAAGATGAGTCCCAAAGGGAAAATGAAAAGATTATCACGATGTTCTATCTGCACAAAAGCCAACAACTAAGGGAAAGAAACGTAGTTGTGTGACTTATTAACAGGTAGGTGAAACACGGCAAGTGTGTATTGGTATATCAAGAAAAAAACTAGTATGTTTTCTTCTGAAGAAAAGGATACCTGCCAGTTGTTGGGACCTGTGTCTCTTTTGGTTCAAACATTGATGGGTATAACAGCAGTGGCTGTGTTACTGGTTAAAAGAAACTATGAGCATCCAAGAAGGAAAATGATCGTGTGGAGTTATGATATCGGAAAACAGATTATCGGTTCACTCGGAATACATTTTTTAAATCTGGGTATTAGCATATTGAAAAGAAGGCGGAAACTATTTTTACTGGCCACCGGTAGTGATGACGACGAAGACCAATGCGACTGGTATTTCCTGAATTTGCTCTTAGATACCACTCTCGGGATCCCCATTCTTTGGTTATCCTTATACACAATTGAAAGAGTGCTAAAATCTCTACATTTTCAAAATATTGAAAGTGGTAATTACTTCCCATCTAAAAAGGTCAAGAATCACCCTAGAACGCCTTTATTTTCTGCATTTGTGAAACAGCTGGTCATTTTCATTCTCGGGCTGGGCGTGATGAAGCTATGCGTGTTTTTCATACTTAATTACCTGGAGGAATGGGCCTATTGGTTTGCGGATCTGATCCTTGGCTGGTCAGATTCATGGCCAAACTTGCAGGTTTTTTTGGTGATGTTTGTCTTCCCCATTTTGCTGAATTGCTTTCAGTACTTTTGCGTAGATAACGTCATCAAGTTACCTACAGAGAGTTTGACGCTAACTAATGCGGAGAATTTTGAAACAAACACATTCCGCGATGACGAATTTCCCGATCTATCGGAAGACTGGACTTACACCAACACTGAAGCACCTAACAAAGGCAACAACGCTTCCAGCTATGGCAGTATAATATAGTGCCTCAGAGGTGTTCAAAGCCCACTTTCACTGTTTTTCTTCCCTTGTTTCCTCGTTTTTACAAAAAGTACAGACGTTTTTATCTCACTCTCCGCAGAGCTCAGTTAATCGATAACCCCAAATTGTGTAATAGTATTTACAAGTGCATTCTCATCTTCGGCGTTGAAACCGCCATTCAATTTTCACCTTTTTAATGTGCATCGGATTTTCCTATTCTATTTTTCGTTTTCATTTTCCGCCCGCATTGGATAGCAAATTCGCGACGCTAACAATTTGGCATTTCGTGTTCTTGCGTTATTTCGTGTTTCAAATAGCCGTAAACAGAGGATGACCCAAGAATTTCTGATGGCTTAGAGCAGATGGACGTTGAACCGATCTGCGATTGAGGAAAGTAGTGTATTTAAAAGACACAAGATTGTTTTATCAAGTTATCGTTATGGTCTTAGAGTCTCTGTTTTGTTCAATAACATAAGAATAGTACTCCCATTCACAAATAAGCATATATATCATAATGATTTTCAATGTATTGTGTAGTTTATTGCTAGTTTCTTCCGGTGTTGTATGTGCCCAATACACCAACGGCACCCAGAGCTATACCCCATACACCAAGACATTATCCCCAACCTACTCTGTTCTGCCTCAAGAGACAACATTGACATACAGCGATGAGACGACCACCTTCTACTTGACATCCACTGTCTACTCTACCCATTGGTTCACCCCCTCTCCATCAGCTACTATTACAAGCGCACCTACCACTAGCACCCCTGCTTTAAGTACATCTACATCTGAATATACCACCACCTATTTCGACACAGACACCACTTACACATCTACTATAACTTCCGCTTATACCATTACTCTGTCCTCGGAGGCCACTACTGAGAAGGCTGAATCCGTTTCCACTAGCGTCACAGAAATTGCGTCTACCATCACTAACTCGGGTAGCACGTACACTTCCACCTTAACTTCAACTTTGTTAGTTACTGTACGTAATTCGAAAGCAAGCGCTACCGCGACAGTTGCTTCAACCACAGGCGCAGCCTCTGATATCGGTGCTTTAGAAAAATTGGTCTCTGCTGAAAGCCAATCTCAAGCTGCTGAAACCGCATCCAGCGGTGATGCGCAATGTAATGCAGCCACTCAGTATGTTACAATTACTGCTACTCCAGTTACTAAATTAGTCACTACTACTGCAGAACCTGTCGTTCAATACGTTACTGTTACAGCCGGTGCTGGTAATATAACTACTGCTGCTAACAACGGTACCCACATTTAGTGCGATTTGTTGAAGAGCCAAATGGGAAATGCCCCTCAGATAAACGTGTATTTATTCATCCCATACCGGATTATTAGTGCTATTTGATGGGCATCAAACAAAATAGACAATAAGAAAAACAACATTCACATTTCGATCTCGTAAATAAAAGATAGAACATAAACAAAAAAAATACTATGTAACTTGACTACTATACGAAAAATTTATAGTTTTATGATTTTCAAGAAGAGCCGTAGGTGGTATAAAACGCTTTTGTTAAAATGCTATATTTTCCTTTTTGCTTTATTTGAATGCGCCGTTAGGAGGGGAAAAATGTCAAGCCTGGTTTTACAAGGAAAATAGAGGAAAGGTAACAAAAACCATCAATACATAAACAAGATAGGTATTTGGATAAATATGAATGCAAAATTTCCTACTAAATATAAAGAATGAGTCGGAATATTGAGAAGCTGGACTCTATTGTCACAAAGAGGCTCAAATCTCAAGTTTACGCAGTTTCATTAGCATCAGCGGTTAGAGAAATAGTCCAAAATTCTATAGACGCACATGCATCCAATATCGATGTCACAATCGACCTCTCCAGTCTGAGTTTTGCTGTTTACGATGATGGTACTGGGTTGAGCCCGGATGATCTGAATAAGTTGGGTACTAGAAATCACACTTCGAAAATACGAAAGTTAAGCGATCTAACAACAATAAATACTTATGGTTTTAGAGGCGAAGCCATATACAGCATTTCCGACATCTCGAAATTGTTTATTTGCTCCAAAACTAAGGATTACAACTCTACATGGATGAGAAAGTTCCCGTCAAAAAGCGTTATGTTAAGTAAAAATATCAAGCCCCAGGTGGATCCTTTTTGGAAAGTCCAGTCTTGGAGCCAAAGAAAATCAGGAACTGTAGTTATTGTCGAAGACATGCTATATAATTTACCGGTTCGGCGTCGAATCCTAAAGGAGCAACCTTCCTTTAGAACCTTTAACGCATTAAAGGCAGATATGCTACAGATTTTAGTAGCCAATCCATTGGTTGCACTTACTGTATCGTATACGGACGAATCCAAAGGCCACACGGACGTCCTTTTCCGTTCAAAGAATATAACTGAAGAATTAACAAAACACCAGAGAATGTCTCAGGTATTGAGAAATGTGTTTGGGGCAATAATACCGCCAGATATGCTCAAAAAAGTTTCCTTAAAATTTAATGATTATCAAATTGAAGGTATTATTTCTAAGATACCGATTCGATTGAAAAGCCTACAATTCATATTCATTAATGGTAGGCGTTATACAGATAGTATATTCCAGACATACATTGATTCTTTGTTTCAGCAGCAGGACTTCGGAGACAGCAATTTCAGTTTACTTAAGACCAAAACCGTGGGGAAACCTTATCGATCCCACCCTCTCTTCATTTTTGATCTACGTTGCCCTCAGACTATCGATGACCTATTACAAGATCCGGCCAAGAACATTATAAAACCTTCTCATGTTCGTACAATTGAACCATTAATTATCAAGACTGTTCGTTCTTTCCTAACATTTCAAGGCTATTTACCGCCCGATAAATCAGATAAGTCGTTGGAAATAGTCAGCTGCTCACAAGCCAATGCAACATCCATCAGCAGACAAAGTCAAGTGAGCAAATGTGGTCAGGTCTTAGATTCCAAAATGAAAATGGCACGCATTATCGTAACTCCAGGGACATCTGTTGCCAATAAATACAAAGTAAGCAAAACTACATTGAGTTCTGAAAGGATAAACAAAATACGACTTTATGGTCAGAAATCGATTTTGCGAAGCAAGCTTTCTTCGGGGCATTATGATACAGACGTCTTACAATATTGTGATAATATAGAAAACACAATAGAGGACCTTTCCATTTCCAGATCTGTTTTGGCTAATTATGAGGTGATTAATCAAGTCGACAAGAAGTTTGTTCTCATACGATGCTCCGGTTCATCTATCTACAAAACCCCAATATTGATATTAGTTGACCAGCATGCTTGTGATGAAAGGATAAGGTTAGAAGATTTACTTCACAGTCTACTCTCAGAAGCACTAACTAGGACCTTCGTCACACAAGATTTGACTGATTGCTACATAGAAATTGATCGTACCGAAGCTGACTTATTCAGGCATTATCAGTGCGAATTTAAAAAATGGGAGATCAATTATGAAGTAACTAATGGCACACTAGAAACGTCTCTTTTGATAATTAAATCGCTACCTGAAGTGCTGGCATCCAAGTATAATGGCGACAACAATTACTTAAGAATGGTCCTGTTGCAACACGCTCATGACTTAAAAGACCTCAAGAAGCTTCCCATGAACCTAACTCGTTTAGAAAGCCACACTTTAACTGATAGGTTATATTGGTGGAAGTACGCAAGTTGCATCCCAACAGTGTTTCATGAAATCCTTAACAGCAAAGCGTGCAGATCTGCTATTATGTTCGGAGATGAATTAAGTCGGCAAGAGTGCATTATTTTAGTCAACAAGCTTTCTCAATGCCAAAATCCATTCCAATGCGCTCACGGTAGACCATCCATGGTCCCCATTGCAGAGTTGGATCAAAAAAACGAAACATAACATGATCTAGGAATAAGGATAAGGGTTCTTATTGATTTTAGTTGCGCGAATAATTATGCGAAAAGAAGATTACCTCATCACGTTCCTAAAAAACTGAAAAAAAATAGAACAAAAAAAGAAACGTGCGGTACAACTCTGCTGGTAATTTTCATTATTCAAAGGGCTTCTTATGCTATATTTGGCAGCTACTAGTGCTCGTGTCAGTATATACCATTTATATACCATTTAAATACCATTTATATGCCCATAAAACGGTAAGTTGAAACTTGAAAATGACTATTGATGAGGATGTGCGGGAAATTTCCCCATATTTTCAGGTAAGGCAAACTACATGGGGAGGTAGGGCTTGTTTTAGTAGCAGTAATATTCCTGAAGGAACAACAGTTTTGCAAGCTGCTCATTTCACAGGATCATCCATTTCCTACGAATTTAGAAAGGAAGTTTGCCACAATTGTTTCGCGTACGATAATGCGAGAACCATGAAGTACAAACTGAACTATGATTCTATTAAAAATCTGATCTGCGGAGCGGGTTGTCAGATCAATCCCCAAAAGTTCCTCGGCGCTGGATTATGGTTTTGCTCGGAATGTTGCAGAGATTCTTATCTTCAAATACCGAATATCGTTGAACTGATCGAGTTTTATGAGATATTATTGCGCCATTTCCCAAATATGTTGAAAAGATATAATACTACTACCGAACAAGAGACAAAATTAAATACCGTCTCGATTTCAGAAAGCATTATACAGTCTGCATGGGACGAAATTGAAAACGATTGGATACCAAGCATCGATAACATGAAAGGAACCAAAAAAATAAACCAATTACCACCAATTTCAGAAGACGAGTACTGTTGTATTAGGTTTGTTTGCGAAAGTTTGTTTAATTTGAAACACATGGACCCTCAGTCTATAACGCAACGAACTTTCAATATGCTGCAATCCAATGAGCTTGGTAAAATATCGAGATTTCCTGTCTTGTTACATTTCCAAAAGCTAGTGTTTCAAACACTCTACATTCTGTTACCTTCACATTTGCACAAAATGCTCACAATACCATTGTTAAGACATATTTTAGGTACAGAATATGGGAACGCATTCGGCATATGGCAAGACGGTGAAGCTGCTGAAAGTAGAGAGTATTTTGGTTACTGGGTATTCCCAGAGGCCTCTTACTTCAATCATTCTTGCAATCCCAATGTGACTAAATATCGCAAAGGTAATTCAATGGTGTTCAAGGTCAATAAAGACATCAAAGAAAACGAGCAGATATGTATAGATTATTCCGGAGTGTTGGCCGTACCAACTAAAAAGCGTCGGAAGTTTTTGGCTGACAGCTGGTTTTTTGATTGTGCTTGTGAGAGGTGTAACTCAGAATTGCAATCTGTCCATTAATGCTTCCTCTAATGCGGACTTGCTGACGCTTAAGCTCGAAGACAAATCATCGTCAGAAGTACCTCGTTCAGATTCTTTTTCAGCGCCATCGTTAGGCGTGTTACGGTCAAATTTCCTTTCACTGTTTGACTTTGCCTTGTGAATATTTAAGATTTTAGAGGTTTGCAAATGTTGTAATGCCTCGGTTGTAACTTCTTCATCGACTTCTTCCAAAGTCTCCCCCTTCGTCTCCGATGGGCTTGTCGGTACAGTCAATAAGTTTTCGTTTTGTAAAGTGGGGATATAATTATTTAACACCTCAAACATTCTGTCGTTTACCTGGACATTTGAAAACTTCTCAAGATCTCTCTTCTTTTCCAATTGTATCTGTAAAAGTTCCAAATGTTTAGCAAACAACTTATACGTCCTTTTTTTTAGGAAAAACCCTGGTGCTTCAAGCACTTCGGATAGAGCTTGCCAATCTATTTGATCTCGCGAATAATTTAGATTTGATACCATTGCCCAAAGTTGGCGCTCTTTTGCACTATTCCACTCGAATTTTGGAGGATCTACAAACCCATCTGGCCTTTTTCCTTTAATTTTAACATAGATAACTGTATTACTACTATTCATGCTCACGAAGGTTGTAATGATGTGGCTCTATTTGCTTTTGCAGGTATTTTTTATGCCCCTTTTATTTTAGGATCAGTATAATACAACTAATCGTCTTAATTTAAACCCGTCGTCACAAAAAATCTTCAAAGAAAAAAAAAAGTATAATTAAATCAAGTAAAACATTACATAGAATATAGGTAAAGCTGGCAAGACACTACGACACTACAAGTCAAAAGCACAGTAAAATGTCTGAAAATGTCGCAAGATCAGAACGACAGAGACGAGAACCATACGGTTGATATCTTCTCTAAACCAAATTCAGAATATTTTAGAATTCAGCTAAATAACTATGACTTCTATATGGCAAAACCTACCTCACTAGACCGGTCGCATGGTGAAAGCCTGCCCCTAAATCAATTTTCTCAGGTTCCTACTATTCGTGTGTTTGGTAATACATCCTCAGGCCATCAAGTATTGTGCCATGTCCATGGTGTTCTGCCATATATATTCATCAAGTATGATGGCTATATATCTGACACAAGTACACTAAGACACCAAAGATGTGCTCAAGTACATAAAATGCTGGAGGAAAAGATCAAAGCATCTTTCAATAGAAAAAAAGATGCCAAACAGAATTCAACCAACGATAAACTCGGAAATCTCACTTATGTCGCAAACGTGTCTGTCGTGAAAGGCGTACCATTCTATGGCTACCATGTTGGTTGGACGTTATTTTATAGAGTTTCTTTGCTCAATCCATCCTGTATAAACAGGCTTTCTGAATTAGTTAGGGACGGCAAAATGTTTGACAAGAGGCTTGAAATATTTGAATCGCATATCCCTTACTTGTTACAATGGACCGCTGATTTCAATTTGTTTGGTTGCTCGTGGATAAACTTGGACAAGTGCTATTTTCGCTCACCTGTTCTCAACAATATGCTGGACATAGATAAACTGACATTAAACGATGAGCTTCGATTACTTTTGGACCAGCACTGTAACTCACCTAATAACGTACTTAATAGAAAGGACTTTCCTCGCGTTGGAAATGGGTTGATTGAGTTAGACATTTTACCACAGTTCATTAGAAATAGAGATGAACTACAGCATAGAGATTTACATCACGACTTTAAGGAAAAATTGGGAGATACTTCTGATATACTAGTCAAGCCGTATGTATCATCGACTAAAGCAATGGTGAATGAACTGATCATGCAACGAAAGGCATTATCATTAAGTAAATACAAAGTGACTTCAGAAATGAATCGTCTCGTGAACGACCACGAATGGCAGTCTTCTAAGGAATTTGAAGCATTTTACAAAAAAGCGCAACATAAACTCAGCACTTTTGATGGTCAAGTACCTAATTTTGAGACTTTCATAGACGAACATCAGAAATTTTCAGACATCAAAAAGCCGTTTGAAGCATTACCTGAGATGTGGCCAAGCCTTCCACAGACTGTAATTACCAACTCTAGTGTAGAGCACAAAAACGAAGAGCAGCCCGATACCTTACTTACAGTGTATGAGACCATGAATATTGAGAATGGCCAAGAAGGATTAACAGAAAACTGCAATAAGGTCGAACCTGGCCCACATGCTTTGGAAAGCATAGAGACTTTAGAGCATACGGCTGACTCTTTAGGCGATCAAATAGCTTCTCTGAGCACGGTAAAGTTTTCAATGGACAGTATTCTAACACAAAATATGGCAAGAAAAAGGAAATTGAGGATGCTCGGTTCTGCCGAGAGGATTTCTCCAGTGACCAGAAAAAAGAAAAAGACTATGACCCCAGATTTGCACCACAGAGAAAACTATTTTGCTTATCGGGTGCCTCCATTTGGTTATCGAGATATTCTCGATGAATTGGAGGCAGAAGGATTCCCGAAAATGGAATATCAAGAGCCTTTTTTTTCAAATCCTGCAGACCTAGAAAATAAACCTTACGCCTATGCGGGGAAAAGGTTTGAAATAACGTCAACACATTTATCAGCAAGAATACCGGTCCATTTTGAAGGCGAACCCATATCCATTTATAATAAACCCACTTTCGATATGTTTTCTTCCTGGAAGTACATAAGAAAGCCACCTAGATTTGATGAAGTAGCAAAATGGTGCAAAGAACACGGATCTACAGCAACGAAAAGTATTCAGTCACAGATAGATTTGCAGACACCTCATAATAAATTTTTATACAAATTTGCTAGTGATGCCTCCGTCAAAGAGAAAAGAAAAAACAAAACACTGTATGATTCTCTGACACATTTGACGCTTGAAATCCACGTTAACACCAGGGGGGACAAAAATCCAGATCCTCTAATAGATGAAGTCTCCATGATTATATGGTGCCTCGAAGAAGAAACCTACCCTTTAGATTTGGATATTGCTCACGAAGGAATCATGATTGCTCACAAAGAAAATATGGATAGTAATTTCCCCACTCAAATTCAACAGTGTGTTGGCAACATTCCAGTCATGTTTTATGAAACCGAGTTTGAAATGTTCGAAGCACTGACCGATTTGGTATTATTATTTGATCCTGACATTCTATCGGGTTTTGAAGTACACAATTTTTCCTGGGGTTATATAATCGAGAGGTGTCAAAAAATACATCAGTTCGACATTGTTGAAGAGCTTGCCCGAGTTAAATATAAATTCAAAAGCAAACCTCGGGATAATTGGGGATATGCACATTCTTCGGGAATTTTAGTCACAGGAAGACATATAATCAACATTTGGAGAGCACTAAGATCAGATATAAACTTGACACAATACACCATTGAAAACATTGCATTCAATATTTTACATGAAAGGTTACCTCGTTTTTCATACAAATCTTTAACCAGCATGTGGAATGCTGAAAAAAGCTCTACAAAACTGAAAACTGTAATCTCTTACTGGCTAGCAAGAGCTCGGATAAATGTACAGTTGCTGAGAAAGCAAGATTATATTGCTCGAAATATTGAACAGGCAAGATTAATTGGTATTGATTTCCATTCCGTTTACTACAGAGGGTCGCAATTCAAAGTAGAGTCGTTTCTAATTCGAATTTGCAAGTCAGAAAGTTTTATTCTCCTCTCACCAGGTAAGAAGGAGGTTCGTCAACAAAAAGCACTTGAGTGTGTACCTTTAGTTATGGAGCCGGAATCCGCATTCTATAAAAGTCCTTTAGTGGTTTTGGATTTTCAGTCATTATATCCATCTATTATGATTGGATACAATTATTGTTATTCAACAATGATAGGAAGAGTAAGGGAGACAAACCTAAATGGCAATGAATTAGGAGTGACGAAATTTTCATTACCGAGAAATATTTTGACATTACTAAAAGATGATGTAACTATTGCACCTAACGGTGTTATTTATGCCAAAACTTCTGTTCGAAAATCAACCTTATCAAAAATGTTAACCGATATTCTGGATATCAGAGTAATGATGAAGAAGACAATGAATGAAGTTAACGGTGACAATAGCAGTCTAAGAAGACTTCTAGATAACAAACAATTAGCACTTAAATTATTAGCTAACGTTACCTATGGTTATGCATCAGCATCCTTTTCTGGTCGAATGCCGTGCTCTGATTTGGCTGACAGCATTGTCCAAACAGGTAGAGAAACTTTAGAGAAAGCAATAGACATTATTGAGAGAGACGACACGTGGAATGCAAAAGTAGTTTATGGTGACACAGATAGTTTGTTTGTATATCTACCTGGAAAGACTGCCAACGAGGCTTTTCATATTGGTAACGCTATGGCAGAAAAAGTTACCCAAAACAATCCAAAACCCATTTTTTTGAAGTTTGAAAAAGTGTATCATCCCTCTATACTGGTTAGCAAAAAGAGATATGTAGGGTTTTCCTATGAGAAACCTTCCCAATCCCTTCCCTTTTTTGATGCTAAGGGTATTGAAACTGTTAGAAGAGACGGTATTCCAGGACAAAAAAAAATTGTTGAAAAATGTATACGACTACTTTTCCAAACAAAAGACCTATCAAAAATAAAGAGATACCTTCAAAGTGAATTTCTAAAAATTCAAACTGGTAGGGTGTCTACTCAAGATTTTTGCTTTGCCAAAGAGGTTAAGTTAGGAGCGTATAAAAGCGAGAAGACTGCTCCTCCAGGAGCAGTTGTCGCGAGTAGAAAGATGAATGAAGATCATAGAGCAGAGCCTCAATACAAGGAGCGTGTACCATACCTGGTTGTTAAGGGCAAACAGGGACAAATTCTTAGGGAAAGATGTGTATCGCCCGAAGAGTTCTTTGAGAACGAGGATTTGGAATTAGACTCGGAATATTACATAAATAAAACGTTGGTGCCTCCCCTTGATAGGCTGTTCAATTTAATTGGTATAAGTGTTGGCGCTTGGGCCCAGGAAGTAGAAAAATCCAAGAAAAGCAATACATCCGGGAAAAAAAGAGAAAAACTAGAAATAATAGGAACCTCTTTAACGTGCTGTAATTGCGGAGAAGAGCTAACTCAAGTACGTCCATCGCAGCTTTGCGATGACTGTTTAGCAAAAAGGAGTTTCACAACATCATCGCTTCTAATAGAGAAATTGAAGAGAGAAAAAGAATACGAAAATTTGAAAACAGTGTGTAGAACATGCACATATCGCTACACTTTGGATGCAAGCATTGAGAGTGACCATATCGCCAGTGAATGTAAATCCTATGACTGCCCGATATTCTATTCCCGTGTCAAAACAGAGAATTACTTGAAAGATAACCAAGCTGCTAAGAGAGAAAAAGCGTTGGTCTTCTTGAATGACTGGTGAACTTGGCAGAGCTGTCAATGATAAAATGATGAATATTCAATTTTTTATATACTATGTTTCTATGTAAAGGATCAAGATGAATTAACTTTAGCCTCTTTGAGTTGAGAAAGACGGTATCTATAATATGCATAAAGTGAGACTATTGAAGTTGTGATAGAAATGATGATTGTCTTGCGAGCAGTAGACGGCCTTTTAGAAGCCCTTCCTTCCTCTTTGAATAATGGATCGCTACTTTGGAAAACTATCGTTTTAGTATTATCATACAAGTTCCCTACGCATTTCCAACCTTTTAGCTCAATGTCATTGATCTGGTCCAATACTCTCTCTGGTGGATATCCAGAGGCGTTGATGACGCCGAATAAGTCTGTGAAGTTGATGTTGAAGAAACCATAGTCAAATTCGGCAGACACAGTGATGTCCTTATTGTCATCCAATGAATGCAACAGTAGCCTACTCCCTTTCATGGCTTTCTCGCCATTACCGACCTTTTTTCCTCTTTTGTTTGAGTTCAAAAATGTGCTTATTCTATTTGCTAAGTGCTTTAATGGGCGGCTGGGTCTCCTCTTAAATAAAATGTTTCCTGCTGTCAACGGTACGGATTCAGAGAAAGAATCAGCGCTCCATTCATAGATACGAGTTTGATTTTTCTTTCGTTTATCAATGACATTTTTCTGGTATGCCTTCTTTTCAATATTTTGCAAATATTTTTTCAAAGAATTTAGATCGATGTCTGCATGGTCATGTTGCGAGGGGCCCATCGAATTCTTACTGTCTTCATTTTTCTGTAGGTAAAGTGAAACCTCCCTGTAGATCTCTTCATGCTTATTCGTATCGATGTTTAAAGAGCGTAGAAGTTCCTCAATATGTACCTGGCTACTAGGATGGAGATCAATATTCTCTAATTTTCGACGTTGCAGCTCAACTTTCAGTTTCTCTTCTTGAGACGTTATATCTCGGGGAATAACAACATTCACTGGCACAGATACAGAGTTCATTCCTTCCAAGATGTCTTTATCAGAAAGGCGTTGTGTCAACAATGACTTATTGAGGAGAAGCAGTTTATCTTGAAGGGAATTCGCCGGATCCTGCTTACCTCCTTCCTTGAGCCCACGATTAACCAAACGTGTTATTAAATCAACCTCCATTGGGGAGAAGTTAGCTTTGCCTTTACCTACGGCAGATTGATATACTGCATGTTTGAAGGCTTTGATACGTCCCGATTTGAGGATCTTTGAATCAAATACTCGAGACATATTATGGTCTGCAATTTTCGTACCACCACCTTTTGCATGCGATACAAATCTTATCCAGCGCACATCTACTCCAGATGCTAAGCATTTTGTTTTTGTTAGTAGTGGAGATATATATAGTACACTCATTTCTTGATTGAATATAAGCTATTTTACTGCTTTGTGTTGAATGGCACCTGTCTTGTGCAGCTAATGCCCAAAAAAAAACAAGAGAGCAAAAACCTAAAATAAGTTGGATCATAAACCAACTGCCCACAGTTGCACTACTCGACCTTTTCTTCCACTTGCTTGTTGCCTTCTATCAATTCCACCAGCAGTAACCGTTAAGTCTTGTTATAACCTTTAATTTTTCTGTTACCCGTTCATCTGTTTTTCCAAAGAAAATTTCAATAAGAGTTTGATATGAGCAGTTGAAAAAAAAAACTAGTTGAAGACATTTTTATTTAAGATTATAAAGGAGAAGCTGAACTGACAAGAGATCATCATCTACCTGTACTAGCGGAAAAATGAGCGGGTTCCATAATGTGGGAAATATCAATATGATGGCCCAACAGCAGTTGCAACAAAACAGAGTAAAAGTCAGTATAAGGAACTGGCAGAATGCTACAATGAATGATTTAATTAATTTCATAAGCAGGAACGCTCGAGTAGCTGTGCTTGACGCCCATGTGGACGGACCATTGGTTGTCGGTTTTGTGAATTCAAAGGCTGAAGCCGAATCGTTAATGAAATGGAACGGTGTCCGTTTTGCAGGTAGCAATTTAAAATTTGAGCTTTTGGATGGCAATGGAGGTTCTGCTGGAACTTCAGACACTATTTCGTTTCTAAGGGGAGTATTACTTAAGAGGTATGATCCCCAGTCGAAACTATTAAACCTGGGGGCATTGCATTCTGACCCTGAACTAATTCAAAAAGGTGTCTTCAGTTCCATTTCCACCCAGTCTAAGATGTTTCCAGCAATGATGAAGCTAGCTTCTACAGAACCCAGTTTAGTAGTGGAGAGTGTGAATCTTGCGGATAACCAACTAAAGGACATTTCCGCAATTTCCACATTGGCTCAATCGTTCCCAAATTTGAAGAATCTTTGTTTGGCTAATAACCAAATTTTCAGATTCAGGTCACTGGAAGTTTGGAAAAACAAATTCAAAGATTTGAGAGAGCTCCTCATGACAAATAACCCCATCACTACCGATAAGTTGTACCGCACTGAAATGTTAAGACTATTCCCCAAGTTAGTGGTGCTGGACAATGTTATTGTAAGGGACGAACAAAAACTGCATAGTGTCTATTCGCTACCAATGAAAATCCAACAGTTTTTTTTTGAAAATGATGCGTTGGGGCAGTCGTCCACGGATTTTGCAACCAACTTTTTAAACCTATGGGACAATAACAGAGAACAATTGTTAAATCTGTACTCACCACAATCCCAATTTTCTGTCTCCGTGGACTCCACAATTCCTCCATCCACGGTAGCAGACTCTGATCAAACCCCGTCGTTTGGTTATTACATGCCATGTTCACGCAATATCTCCAAAGTATCCAGTGAGAAATCCATCCAGCAAAGACTATCGATTGGCCAAGAGTCCATCAACAACATATTCAAGACATTACCAAGGACGAAACACCATCTTCAAGACCAGCCCAATGAATATTCCATGGAAACGATCAGCTATCCTCAAATCAACGGGTTCATCATTACTTTACACGGTTTTTTTGAAGAAACTGGCAAGCCTGAAATGGAAGCCAACAAGAAAACGGGGAAAAACAACTACCAAAAGAATAGAAGATACAACCATGGGTACAACTCCACTTCGAACAATAAACTGTTCAAAAAATCCTTTGATAGAACTTGGGTAATCGTTCCGATGAACAATAGCGTCATAATTGCATCTGATTTATTAACCGTAAGAGCGTACTCCGCGGGCGCTTGGAAGACCGCATCTGTTGACGTGCCAGCATCATTGCCACTGCAACAACCTTCAGTGCTACCACAGGCCGCCATCCCACCAAACGCAAGCATGAACCCAAACATAACGACACCGCCACCACCACAACCTTCAGTGGTTCCCGGGGGAATGAACATGCCCGGCGTGCCCCAGGGGCCAATGGTCATGGCACCCACTCTACAACTGCCACCGGACGTCCAATCGCGCTTGAACCCCGTACAACTCGAGCTGCTAAACAAGTTGCATCTGCAAACCAAGTTGAACGCGGAGTACACGTTTATGTTGGCCGAGCAAAGCAACTGGAACTACGAAGTCGCCATAAAGGGGTTCCAGGGTAGCATGAATGGCATCCCGAGAGAGGCATTCGTGCAATTCTAGTTACCGCCGCACCACAACTTCCCAAAAAAAAAATGCGTACAGAGAGTGCAACATCCGCTAGCGCCGTATTCTGTACCGTTTCGATAAATAGATTATTATGTTCTATACATCCGTTATATAGAAGGTTTCTCGAAAAAACAACAATATATATCATCCGCCATGTGTTTTCCCTTTCCTTTTTCTTTTCTTCTTATTTGAGGTGAGTGCTACTAATAAATACTGGCCAAAAGGACACACGGTCATACGTTCACGCCGGGCTCTGGAATCAGCGTGCCGATGCAAGGATACTTGTTTTCGAAATGCTCCTGCCACTCATCCAGCGCGTCGATCTGCTCCGTGGTCAGGTCCGTCAAGGGATCGATGGGCTGGTCCCAGTCGTTGATAATATCCAGATCGAAGGAGTTCAGCGCCAGCCCGCGCGACGCATCGTGGCCTGCAAAGTTCGTGTATGGTCCGCTGGGCCCGTAGAACTGCCTTCCACGTGTGCAATCGTACACTTTGCCCCTGATCGCAATGAAGATTTTTTCATCATCGTGACCATTGAACTTGGACAACGTCCTTGGGAAGAAGTTACCGGCCACCACCGGCTCGCTGGGTTTGCTGGAATCGTTTGTGTTAGACCCTGCGGACCCTGTGAGCCCCGTTGGGTCCTCGCTCGTTTTCACGCCCCCAAATAGCAAGTTTTTAATGAACGACATCTCTTTGTACTTTCTCTCCGTGTTGCTGTCTTACTTTCTACCACTGTACTGCACTACAACAATCTAATACGGTCTACTTTGCGGCAAGAGAGGAAAGCTGGCACACGGATGCTTTGATGTATATATGATCCTGGCAACATCGAGCATAGCACAATACGATTCAACAAAAAAAAAAAGGCAAAAGGCAAAAGGCACAGATGTCTTGTCGTTAAGAAACCAAAAACCAAAAACCAAAAACCGCGGGCATCATATCCGCCTTAATTCCGCCAGAAAAACGATAACCGAGGCGGTAGGGTAACCCACCTAACTGTTGCTACGGTGACTCTACTCAAGCATCGGCCGGTATACATTCTTTTTTTCTCTCCCTCACATGACACATACCAGAGTGGAAGACCAGGCTAGATCAACCAGGCCAAGTCAAGTCAGATCAGAGCGGGAGGCTCGCCTGCTGCGGTACGACTGCCGATCTGAGCTCTATGCGCACCCGTCTATCCTGTATGCGCGTCGTGCTCCACCAAAGGCAGAGAAAGAACTGGGCCTTTACAGATCCGCCCATCGCGGCGCCCGGTCGTTTGGCCGCGCCGGTCCGTTCCGTGCCGTGCCGTGCCGTGCCGCCCAGAAATGCCGCTTGCGGTCCGTATCCGGGGACCAGATCGCCTGAGTAAGCCGCCTTCCTGAAGTAGTACAGTTCACAGAAGCCACATAAAGGCGCAAGGACCATTAGTAATTGAATTGAACTGCCGCTGGGAAGGAAGTCGGGCTTATATAAGGATTGCCAAGTCGCTGGAGATTTGCAGATGTGCTTGGTGGTTTCTGCTTTTACACAGATCTATACATATACATATACGTATACATAGCTACGTCCGTCTACACATAAACTTTGAAAATGCCCTTTGTCAAAGACTTCGAGCCAGTTTCTTTGGAAAACACTAATCTATTCAAGCCGATCAAGGTCGGTAACACTCAGCTTGCGCACCGCGTGGTCATGCCTCCCTTGACCAGGATGAGGGCGAGCCATCCCGGCAACGTTCCGAACAAGCAATGGGCTGCCGAGTACTACCGTCAGCGTGCGCAGAGACCCGGCACCATGATCATCACCGAGGGTACTTTCATCTCTCCCCAAGCCGGTGGCTACGACAACGCCCCCGGCATCTGGTCTGACGAGCAGGTTGCTCAGTGGAAGGACATCCTCTTGGCCATCCACGACAAAAAGTCCTTTGCCTGGGTGCAACTGTGGGCCCTTGGCAGGGCGTCCTTCCCAGACGCGATGGCTAGAGACGGGCTGCGCTACGATTCTGCATCAGATGCAGTGTACATGGAGGACACGGCCAACGCCGCAAAGGTCCCAGCACACACCTTGACCAAGGACGACATTAAGCAGTACGTCAAGGAGTACGTACACGCCGCTAAGAATGCCGTTTTCTTGGCCGGCGCTGACGGTGTGGAGATTCATAGCGCCAATGGGTACTTGCTGAACCAGTTCTTGGACCCTCGTTCCAACACCAGGAACGATGAGTACGGCGGGTCCATTGAAAACAGGGCCCGCTTCACTCTGGAGGTCGTTKACGCTGTGTCCGACGCCATCGGCCACGACAGGGTTGGCTTGAGGTTGTCTCCCTACGGCACTTTCAACAGCATGTCCGGCGGTGCTGAGCCGCATATTGTTGCTCAATACGCTTATGTCTTGGGCGAATTGGAGAGACGAGCCAAGGCCGGTAAGCGGTTGGCCTTTGTCCATCTGGTCGAGCCTCGTGTTACCGACCTGACCCTGGATGAAGGCGAAGGGGACTACGATGAAGGTAGCAACGATTTCGCTTACTCCATTTGGAAAGGCCCTATCGTTAAAGCCGGTAACTTTGCGTTGCACCCAGATGCCGTCAAAGAAGAAGTCAAGCGTGACAGAACGTTGATCGCTTACGGCAGATTCTTCATTGCCAACCCGGACTTGGTGGACCGTTTGGAAAAGGGTCTGCCATTGAACAAGTACGATAGAGCTACTTTCTACACCATGTCCGCAGAAGGTTACATTGATTACCCAACTTACGGTGAGGCAGTGGAGTTAGGCTGGGACAAAAACTAATCCTACACACATATACACAAGCACAAACGAGCGATACTCCGCTGAATTCTTAGCCCGGAGACTTATTTTATATACAATTCTTACGTACCTCTTATTCCAGTAAATAGACCAGACAAGTTATATTTTTTTTGTTTTTATTTTTTTTGACAAGCCAAAAATGGTTATTTATTTGTCCATGTCCGCGCGTTGCGTAAAGGGAATTTATTAAGATGACTTTTTTTATGCTTGCAAGCCCATTGACGTAGATCCATCGTTAAATAAAACTACGCAAAGAAGGAACTCGTGGAAGCTGGTACAAACGCGACTCAAACGTGGACAGTTATCTTACACTGGTTTGTTTTTTTCAGTTCAACAGTATTTCTTATCCTGGCTTTCCTTTTTTCCTGTAGATGAGTTACTTTCCTCGAACATCTGCTCATTTGATGAGAAATGTTCTGGCTCAAAATAAAGGAAACGTATATCTGCGAATCACCACATACGCGACCGATATCCCGATACAAATCCGGTTCAGTGGAGTTCGCTATATTAGCGGGAACCGTGGGGGAAAACAGCAACAACATATAAATACTGCGCCAATAGAATTCACTCCCAATTTTGGGTACGGTGATAGGGTTCCGAAACTCGACAAAAAGGTAGAATCCACTGCCTTGAAGACTCTACGATGCACAGATGACGTTTCAAATGCTTCGGAAGCGGGAGCCTTGCCCGATCCAAGCGCACAGCTGCCATTCAAAGTCAAACTAGTAGACCCAAAGGAAAGGAAATCAAAAAGGTCATCACAGGCAACCGGCCAAGGTTTCGACTTGCAGACTTTAAAGAAAAAAATTATAATTCCCTATCTTCAATTGACCAAACCTCGGCTCACCATTCTGGTGATGTTGAGTGCCATATGTTCGTATGCCCTATCCCCGTATCCGGCTTCGGTCAGTGAATTACTATGCCTAACGGTGGGCACTACGTTATGTTCTGGTTCCGCAAATGCTATAAATATGGGCAGAGAACCTGAATTTGATAGGCAGATGGTCAGAACTCAGGCGAGACCTGTTGTTAGGGGCGATGTTACACCTGTGCAGGCATTTGAGTTTGCCGCACTTATCGGGTCTTTAGGTGTGTCCACTTTGTACTTTGGCGTTAACCCTACCGTGGCTATACTCGGTGCTTCGAACATTGCGTTATATGGCTGGGCCTATACGTCTATGAAAAGAAAACACATCATTAACACATGGCTCGGTGCCCTAGTCGGAACCATTCCTCCATTAATGGGATGGGCAGCTGCAAGCCCCCTTTCCCATCCAGGGTCTTGGTGCCTAGCCGGGCTATTGTTTGCCTGGCAATTCCCACATTTCAACACATTAAGTCATAACCTTCGAAACGAATACAAAAATGCCGGATATGTTATGACTGCCTGGAAAAATCCCTTATTGAATGCCCGGGTTTCGTTGAGATATTCAATACTAATGTTCCCTCTTTGCTTTGGGTTATCTTACTTTAATATTACAGATTGGTACTACCAAATAGATTCCGGACTCATAAATGCATGGCTAACGTTTTGGGCTTTCAAGTTCTACTGGCAACAAAGAATAAACTATTCCGCAAAAACATTGAAGGACAACGTTAAGTTCAATAAGGGTTTGAGTGTAGCCAACATATATGCAAGGAAAACATTCATGGCGAGTGTTTTACACTTACCGGCGATTTTAATACTTGCTATTATTCATAAGAAGGGCCGCTGGGATTGGATATATCCCGGTGAGGCAAAGCGGCCACAGGAACGTTTATAGCATTGGTACAATGAGACAAAAAGATAATTTTCAAAGAGGGGTCATTACTCTTGTAAATAAATGTATTTAAGCCTTGTGATTCGGCAAGACTATTGTATATACACACATATTTATTTTTTTTTCAGGAAAAGAAAAAAAAAAATTTCGTAACATGGCTTTGCTAGTATAGGCAAACTTTGCTCTAATGGTTAAATCCTTTTTAACGTTATTATATGCTTTTTTATATACAGGTTGAATATAACTATATTTTTTTACTTGAACAGGAGGGGGACAATGATTGAAGCCAATTCAAAAATAATTGTATAAACTACAAATTTTGACCCATTTATTCGGTTTTTTGCTTTTCTAAAAACTCAAAAACTCTGGCCCCAATGGCTTCCATATCTTCTTCGGTTAACTTTGGCATTTCTCTTTGGGCTAGTTCTTTCTTTTCTTCCAAGTAGCCCTTCTTAACATCAGTTAGAGGCATTTGAGGTGCCACCAGTTTAGCTATATCTTTCGCTGTCAAAGTGCCCCTCTTGTATTTGGAGTGAGGATTACGAATACTCAGAATGGCACCCTTTGGAATAGGGCTTTTCACTATGGAATCTACCCAGAAGGTTTGTTCTCTAGCAATTGCTGGATCGGTGGCCAGATCCGTTTTCACATCGAGTGGATCCGGTTTAGGCCATGGAATAACCAAATCTGGTTGGCCCTTTACACATCTATATGGCATCACCTTTTTGTAGTCTTCATCATAGTATGAACCGTTAAATGAAACATCCCTCACCGCCACGGTCCTTGTCTGTCCTGGGGTTTTTTCATCGTCGAGATCAGCAACTAATCTTAAATCCTTTCCTAAAATTGATACTGGGACTGTAATCATGTGGGAGGTCTGGCCCTCTAGCCAAAACTGCTTGGGAACGGGAACTGTCTTGGTTGGTCCATTTTCATCTAGTACAAATGCATTTGTTCTTTTATCAAATGATTTAATTATGGCGATGTTTCCCTTGGAAGCTCCTTTCATTATAACTACTCTGTCTCCCGGTAAAAACTTCCATTCTTTTTCGCTCTTGAAGCTAGTCTCTTCATCTACATCCTTCAAATCTGATTTCATGAACTCGGGAGTAGATTTTTGGATGAACTTTTCACTATGGGGAAGGAAATTTCTAGGTCGGTTACCCAACCTCTTCATAACACGCGATCCCACGTTGGATAGATGTTGATAGCTTCCAGACATAACGAGTTACTGATCTTATGTTCCACAATATTCTTACTTGACCAGCCAAGATTGCCCTTAATTGATGTTTTCAAGAATAATACTCTTGAGTTAAACTTGTCGTTATTTTTCATATCGCTTTTCAGCCGGGTATTTAGCAATAACGAACATAAAAACGTATACACGCTGAAAATTATTGCATGAAAGTAAATAAATTCTTACAGCTCTATAGAGTTATATTTTTGAGCCTGGTATCTATGCTCAGGCTGTTAATATAACAGTTGGAAGATATTTATATGCAGCGGCATTTTCGTGGCGAAATTATCTTTTCTGTAGCTCTTATTTTTATTTCAGTACCAATCTTCACTAAACGCAAGCTAAAGCTTTAAGCAAATGCACAATGCCCGTGTTCAAGATAATCTTCATGAACAAGAAATATGTTTACAGGATTGGGTTTGGGTTAATGAGATGAAGGGGCAGGTGAAGTTTATTGGGGAGACAAAATTTGCTAAAGGTATATGGTACGGCATTGAATTAATTAAACCATTGGGAAAGAATGATGGAAGTGTGAAAGGTATTCGTTACTTCTTTATGGATGAGGCTAAAACTGCTTTAAATGGTGCTTATTACGGTCTTTTTTGTAAAAGAGAGGCATTACAATTGTACAATCTAACCTATAACGCAAACGGTATGCTAAGGGATGATGGAACATTGCAGGAAACAATTAAAGAGCTACAAACAGAACGTGAATTGTTGATCTCTAAACTGAAAGAAGGTGAATCGGGGAAAAAAAAGATGGCCGAATATAAAGCTGCCATTAAGAGGCTAAGCATGAGTGAAACTGATTTATTATCCAAAATTCATGAACTGGACAGATTAGTCGAAGCTTTGAAATTTGAAAACAATGATATGAAGATCCGTTTAGAAAATTTCAATAAAATTCTAGACCCTCCAAATGAAACGGTAGGACCGAATGCAGACGAGAGCGCATTATGGGAAAGAAACCTTATTCTTCAGGAAATGCTTGAACAAACGAAGATGTCATATAACGAAAACATGAAGGTTCAAGAGGAGTTGCTTGAGGAAAATACCCAGTTATTGGAAGAAAATGCAGTATTATCCAAAAAAATATCAGATTTAAGTCCAAAACTGCAACAGTCCAATAATATAATTAGCGATCTCACCCTTCAAGTCGAGGCCCAAAGCAAATCCTCTAATATCGTCGAAAGGCTGACGAACGATAATGTTTTACTTACAAGTAATTTGAAAGCTTTAAACGTTCAATTGGAGGAATTGCGCACAAGAGAGAAACTTGATGAAAATTTAAGAATCACCTATGTAGAACTTGAACAAGAATTGACACTACAACTGATTAGTATGCAATCTGCGTTGGAAAAGAAACAGAATTTTGCAGATCAATGTACTGAAGAAAATGAAAGATTGAATGCTATGTTGAAGTCGTCAGAATCACAGGCAACTCATAAATTTCAAAGTCTTGAGTTAAAAGTGAATACTCTACAAGAAGAACTGTATCAAAATAAACTGCTTAAAAGTCTTTACAAAATGTATGAGCCATTTACGCAACAAAATATGTGGGCTCTTTCTTCTCAGTTACAGTATTTAGCCGAAGTAATAGATGGCGAAAACATTAGAAGTTCCCCTATTGAAAATATTGAAGCCTATACGATTTTGACCGTTTTGAGTCATATCAGTTATGCACTATACACTCATTCACTGGAAAATGCTATCAAAAATCTGGGGACAATAACCCAAAGCTTCAAGGTAAATAACGTTCAACTCTCTATGTGGCAGAGTGAGTTTTTACAACGAAAGTTTTCACCCAAACAAGAAATCATTTCTTCTATTAATTGTTTTTTAAAAGAAAACAAGTTTCTGGATAATGACGTGACTTTGATACTCAAAACACTTCACTCGATCTTTGAAATTATCACTCCGAAGCTGCTGGCAGTTTTAAAAGATAGTACTAATTCAAATGAGGATGATGGGCTGTCTCTTATTAGTTCATTATATGAAGCGTCATTCTCAGTCACAGCCGATATTGACACATTTCTTGAAAAAAACGAAGCTTCAGGGGGAAACAAAACTTTGCTTCTAAGTCCTGCTTGCGATCTGACTTTGTCATCTATTTTATCGACATATTTTTCGAATCCGGTTTTCTTAAATCAGGATTTTGAACGTTTACGTGCATGTGCTATAGAAGAATTGACGACATTCTTTTCCCGAATAGAGGATCTCCTAGAAAATAAAATTGTATTCACTGAACATGTCAGCCAATCATCAGCTGACGCAGAGGATACCAATGATAGTACGGAGGAAAAATCTCCAAATTCCTTAGTAAGTGGCCGTTTGGATGCAGAGAATATTTATCTCAAAGAGGAATTGCTTCGAAAGGAAAATTTGTTAACTGAGCTGAAGACTAAAATTGAAGTCATTTCTGGACGGGATTCGGAAAGGAAAAACCTGGAACGGATTATCACTGGATTACAGAAAGAGTTGAATGATAAAAATGAGGAGAATCGTTGCCATTCTGAAATGCTCAGTGAACTTAAAGATGAAAATACCAATCTACGAAGTTGTTTGAAAAATATGGAACTAGACCTTTATCAAGTAGAGGGCAATAACAACCTAAATCGAATGTGCCTAGATAGAGAGAAAGTTGATAGGATGAACTTGGTTTCTGAGATCATGGGATTAAGAGAAACCATTAAACGACAACTAAAAGATACTAAACCCGCAACTATTGATCTAAGCTGGTTGGAAGAGTCCCCAAGTCTCAAAAACGAGGGGCGATCGAAAGGTGATATTCATCGCGGATTAAATATTTACAGGATTGAAATGGCAGATTCTGTTAATAACTCGCGGGTCTTGGATTTAAACTTTGGTCATTCTTTGAAAGGAGATGAACTATCATATGAAATTGACTGCTCTTATATTGCTTATTTGAAACACAAGAGGAAAAACATACGCCTTAAGCTACAGAACATTGTTACAAAAAAAGAATGACCGCCAAAGTCAACCAAATTCATAACATGCAAGTGTAATAAATAAACTGATATATCTTAATACTTTTCATGTGCAAATGCTAAATTTTCTTTGCTTTCGCTTCCACTTCCACTCCCTCGTTAGATTTTGTTTTCTTCGGCCATTTGGGAGCTATATCAATTTCATTTCTTGGGTATAACCACTCTAGAATAAAAAAAAGCATGTACTCTACAATACCACATAACAGATATAAATGTTTAGCCCAAATGCCCTTTCTTTTGTAAAGATTTGCCACCATCTTCATCCAATCTTTATCATCTGTGGAAGAAGTAGAAGAAATATCGGTGTATATACTAACTGTCCTTTGGGCTACATCCATCCAGTCGTACATTTTGGACACTCTATCGTGAAAAGAAGATGTGTCCAAAGTTTTGCTTCTTATAATGTCGATAGCTTTATTTGTTGCCTGGACGAGATCTGAAACAGATGTCTCTTCGGCATAAACCGTCATGTCATTGGGTAGCACCTCTGGAATACCCCCAACCTGGGTTGTTACAATCAGTAAATTGCAGGATGCAGCCTCTACTAGAATTGTACCAAATGCTTCTGTCAAACTAGCATGCAAATATATATCGCCTTGACACAAAACATCTCTTACCTTTTCATGAGCAACGGATCCCAAAAGTTGAACACGTTTTTGCAGTCTATAAGTTTCAATCATTTGTTGAAAATCAATGAATTTGGGACCATCACCAGCAACTATAAATTCTACTTCTTCATGTGTGGAGCAAACTTTTGGAATGATACGAGTAAGCAAATCAGACCCTTTATTCGGAAAGAGTCTTCCAATAACTACAATCACTATCTTATCTTTACCCTGCTTTCTCTCGCTGTTATTATCAGGGTCTCTTGGCTTAAAATCTTCACTGACCACTGCGTTCGGAATCACGGAAATAATATCTGGTTTCAATTCTGTTCTAACAATCATATTTTCTTTGCATGTATTGGAAACACAGATAACCCTATCTATATTTGTTAAAGAAAAAGTTAATAACTTGTTCACCCAAATCGAGGTTAGATTATTGAAACCATAAAGTGAATGGTCTGTGAAGACAGTTCTTAATCCCATCGTATTGGCATGCAGGATCCCCTCATGGGCAAATGTGGAAGCGCTACCATGAGAATGAACAATCTGGATCTCCTCTCTAAGAAGGATATTTCTTATTATTGGGAAAGTTGAAAAAACTGTTGGGAAAGTAGTCTCTCTAAAAATTACGAAAAATGGTACGTGATAGACCTTCAGCCCGTTTGAAAGATGCCGTACGCCTACTCGATCTTTATAAGCATGTGTAATAATGATCACGGAATGACCTAAATCTATTAGCTTTTGCGACAAATGATATATATGAAATTCCACTCCACCTAATTGCGGATAGAAAAAGTCACACAGCATTCTATTCTTGTTGATTTATTTCCCAACGTCACTGGTTAGTACCATAAGTAAAAGAAAAGTATACGTGTTTCCAGGACACCAGTTCGAACATACGCTATATTAAAGGCCATTATTCCAATGAAATACTCTCACTTTAAGTCAATGTGCAGCCTTGCAATGCCATATGCATTCATGTAGGTGTCTAAGTGGGCTACCGGCATCGGTTATTTTTAAAATTGTGTTGGCGAGAATATTTCCTTTGGCAGACAGGGCTCGGCTCACAAGCGAAAAACTTAAAGCAAAAAGATGAGATTATTTAATAAATAGACCCTGAAATTTTCGAGTCGAGATTAAGCTATCAGCCACGTTGAACATAGTTAGCTCCTATATGTCTATACAAAGAAGATGGTAAATACTAGAGGTTACACGGCAGTCCCAAACGTTGAACAGCCAACCAGTAACTCACAAGATGTGCCGACTACACCCGTATCTGAGCCTGATATGGAAATGCCAATAGAGCCTCCCGTATATGTAGAAGAGATGGGCGTAGAAGAACCTCGGGTATCGGAAGCCTTTAGTGAAAAAGTTCAACGGTTCCGAATATGTTTCGAAAATAATGTAGTGATTCCAGTGAAGGAAAAGGTAGTGGATCCACTAGCGCAAATAATGTCTCTGATGTCTGAAAAGTTTGATTTGATTTTGAGCAAGTGTGGTAATGTTTTGGTAATGAAAAGGATATTTTACCTTGTGTTAATGTCTATTGTGACAGCTTTGATCATCTCCAGTGATAAATTACCCAATGGAACAGCCCGGGGTTCAAGTGGATTATTCTCAGACCACGAACTCCTACTACAGTACGCCAAGAAGTCTATTGACCTTTCAAAGATAGAGAGAGATTTGGAGTATATTAGTAGTATGCCTCACATGTCAGGAACAAGCGGAGATGCAGCTGTTCGACATTACATCAGAGAATCATTTGATAAAAATGGTATAAAGCTGGCTGGAGAGGAAGAATTCATGGCATATTCGAATTATCCAGGAAACGCTTCACTTTACGTGTACCCGAGGGGTAATTCAGAAGGATTTGGCATCCCATTAAATGAAGAAAATTTCAACCCAATGAGTCGCAATGGTGAATTCAGAAACACAGCCGTAATCTATGGTAACAAAGCATCATTGGACGATATGGTTTCTCTAAAAGATGGGGGGGTCTTAAACGGAGACTTCATTTTACTTTTACATTACGGAGATTATGTTTTCCAGCAAATGATGAGGGCGCAGGAGTATGGCGCTAAAGCGGTTATCTTCATTTCTGAACCATACAAAGATAACAAAGATGTGGTACAAATGAAATCTGTTGCCTTACCTCAAAACGGTACTGGTGACGCACTTACGCCCGAGTGGGAAGGGTCCATTAGGGACCCGATTGATGTCGATGACGCTAGATATCTGCCCAAGATTCCATCAATACCGATATCTACTAATCAAGGCGAAAAAATTCTATCTACATTATCTGACACTGGTGTGAAATTTTCGAACAATTTATATAGTGGGTCTCCCAATGACTGTCTAATCGATCTGCTGGTGGAAACAGCGACTAGGGAACGACATCCGGTTCACGACATAGTGGGTAAAATTGAAGGGTCAGAGCAAAACGGAATGGCAATTGTTATTTCCGCGCCAAGGAACTCTGTTAGCTTTGGTACTACGTATCCTTCTTTTGGGACTGTTGTCTTGTTATCTCTAATTCAATTGTATCAAGAAATGGTTTACAAATTCGACTGGAAACCCTTAAGAAATATTTACTTCATTTCCTTTGGTGGTTCAGAGTTTAATGAAGCAGGAGCCACAGAATTGATGGAGAAGAGAGCAGAAGTACTGAAGAATGAAATATACACCCTAATCGACGTAGGCCAGGTTGGCATATGGGATGATAGTAACATTTTGGACGTACAATGCCATCCGTTACTAGCAGACTTTTTCCAAAAGAATGGTACCAGCCGTGGTCTCGATGTTCAGGTGGATAACATTCATCAGTTCGGTGACTGGACGCCGTACCTGGCACGGGGAATGCCCGTTGCCATTATTTCATCGCCTAGTGTGATGAACAGAAAGCTTCCTATAGGCACCGTAGAAGATACGTTCGAAGCCGTCAAGGATACATTGCGAGATAAAAATAAGGGTGAAATGCTCTCTGAAATGATGCTCTATCTTGTTGAAAAATCACTCGAGCTCATCGACGACCCAATGATCCCATTCAGTGTATCAAATTACGCAGATTTCCTTTCAAATACCTTGAAGGGTATTCAGAAAGAGTGTCCCGATACCGTGAACTTTGACGAGGTATTTTCAGGTACGGCGCTATGGAAAAACACCGAACTACAGTTCAATACGTGGAAGAGCGGGTGGGCGGACCTAATGTATGGTAGCAGCACTTCTATAGAGCCCACCATCATAGCCATTAACCGTTGGTCGTGGAACTACTTACTGTCCCGGATTGGTATCACCCAGTGCTTGGAGAAAGGGTTACCGGAAAGGACGTTTTACAAGAACGTTATCCTCGGTCCCAAGCTCTGGGTGCAGAAAGATGACCCACTTCGCTCATGGACTTTTCCTGAAATCAGAGATTCTATTGCCATCAAAGACTGGGTTTCCGTACAGGAACAACTCAACGCCTTAGGCACGATGTTGCAGAACACAGCTCGTTATTTCCTTGGGAACAAAAACCTCCGCGAAATAAACACTAATAATTACTAGCTAGAAATAAGTTATGTAATGATTCATGTAGACAATCTATCTTTGAAATATATTCCTATTACTCACTTGCCTTAATGTCTTGCCTGGAATAGCACGGCAATTTAGATTTTAGAGTCGATGACTAAGAGCTAAACTTTACGGAAATAGAAATTATTTGTCTGTACGGGACATTTAGTCTAAGCCGGTCGGGACATCTTTGCGGGGGTTTGTACTAAAGCAAGAAAAATGATTAGGTGTGAGGACACAAGTGGCTTCGCCTAGTCATAGACATACCGTAGACACACTATTCAATTCTCTTCACACTTTCCACACTTCTACCCCTCGCAAGGCTTCGAATGTGCCTAAAAAATCGGAAATTGCTTTAGGAACAAGATGTGTACTGCACGTGAAACATACTGGAACCATGTAAAATGAACGTCAAGCATGCCACATTTCTCCTACGCATTAAAAGAAAGGTAAATTCCCGCCCGAGCATTCAACACGTTTTCCATACTTGGTAGATGAAACAACCGGAAGCGACAAGCAAACCTTGGAGMACGCAAGTAACATGGCGCCCATTCAAGTTTGTAAGAATGGTTCTTCGTAAAGCTGTCTCATCTTGTTTCCGGGTATGTACGCCTTCTGGCTTGCAGCTGCTAGATCAGCAAAAAAAAAGTAGCCCTATTAGTTCCGGACTACATCAACGGCATCAGAAAATAAGCCGAAGCCTTAAAACCCCCAACCCCCCCACGGCAAGGGGCCGGAACTATCAAGGTTACACTTCACTCACTCCGTAAACAAGCAACTAAGACCGACGACACAATAGATCGCGGACCCCTAAAAAAACACGTTTACCACTTCGAACGCCAAGCCAGTAAAGTAAGTACCCTTTCATCACCCACTGGTGCCCTTTGCTAGCACACAAAGGAATGCACTGCAGAGGCGAGAGAACGAGCAACTAGTTGGCGGTAGTATAGAATGAGCAAATATAGTTGAAACAACATACCTGGCTTTGCCCTGCAGTGCCCTACCCTGCCCTGCCCTGCCCTGCCCGGACAAAAGTAAGAATTCCTCCCGCGTTTCTTTTCGTTATGTGTCTTCACAACCTGACCGTTAACGGCAACGGAGGAAAGGAGCGTTGCCGCCAGCTTGGCGTGCCGCCCTCACTTCCGCCCACTAGGCTTTGTGCGCGTTTGGGCGCCGCACACGTCCTGCCCTAGCTCGCAAACGTGCCTACCGTGCGGCCCGTGCCTGCCTACACTGGAAAATGCACCCGGAGTCGCCGTTGCCCGAACTAAAAACCCTAGCGTTCCGAAAACGCAGAGCAGAGGAACCACAGCCCTCTGCTCTGAGGCGCAAAAAATGGAAGCGGCAAAAGAAAAACTGTCACTTTCGGAGCGCCGAGCACACTACGGCGTGTTCTGGGCGGTTCTCTAATCCGTGGAAAGATATTCCCGATCGTGCTCTGTTTTTCTGTCAAACCCGTTTTGATAGTTGACCGAGGACTGTACTGTACGTAAAGGGCAATTCAAAGAGACACAAAAAGAGTCCTACGCCCGGTGCTGCTGTGTGGTATGTGTGATTGGCCGGATAAGGAAACGTTATCCAACCGCACTTTACTTCTTTCTTCAGTTTCTGACTTCAATCTGCTGGCTGGGACGGGTCATTCTGTCATTTACGTCGCTCAATTCAGGTTGTGTTTTTTTTTGTTTTTTTCTTTTTTGAACCTTAATTTATTCATGTACATCAAGTTATAATTTGTTTTTTTGTTAATTAATTTCTCTGTTCTTTTGTTGTTTAAGGCGAGTATATATATTTATATTGTTTTTTTTCATGACTAATCTTCTCGCGTCCCGTGATTGCTTGTCTTTTAAGTGCCTTTTGTTTCCGTTGATTGTCAAGATCATTCTTTAGTAGAATATTTAAGCTATCAATTCACAATTTTCTATTTATTTCTATACCCTTATCCTTGAACAATACCACGCCGATCCAGCGCTGCTATTGCTACTTGCCTCGCCCCTACTTTTTTATGCAAGCAGAATACATTTTACTGACATTATAAGATGAATTATAACTGTGAAATTCAAAACAGGAACAACAACAGTGTTGACAATCAAGTCTGTCTGCCTCCTATCCAAGTCCTATTTAACTCGATAGAAAGACGGAACGTGCCCGAACTGGCATTTGCAAATACAGAACACCCCTGCGATAATCTGCGGTGTAAGACCAACGAAGAACAAACGTATTCCGCTCCTGTGCTACTCCCACAGCATTCAGGCGTGTATCCTGTAGTCAATTCTGGACTCGAAACTACTACTACTATCGCTACCTCGCAATTCCTACCTGAGAGTACGAAGGAGCCCGAACACGTCTTGGAGAATCTAAAGCCTTGCTATAAGTCAGCTCCAATCTACGAAATAATCAATAATGAAGCGGATATGCACACAGAGACAAAGAGGCCGATTCCAGAGTTTGAAGATTCTAAATCGAAGAAAAAGCAAAATTCTGGTAGAAGGTCCAACCTACCAAAGGAAACTGTGCAAGTATTGAACACCTGGTTGCTGAACCATCTAAACAACCCCTACCCAACACAGCAAGAAAAGAGGGAATTGTTGATCAAAACCGGGCTCACCAAAATTCAACTGTCCAATTGGTTCATAAACGTAAGGAGAAGGAAGATATTCAGTGACTACTACACTTTAGTAAACTCAATTCCCAGTGATAACGCGAACAATACCCCAATGGAACAAGCGCAAAACGCCTCGATGTATCACAACACATTGTCTGCTGCCAACAACACCACATACGATGCCACGTCGAACTGCTCCACCGATTATGAATTGTCCAAGAGATTCGCTCATGCCCCCGTTACACGACGCAAAAAATTGATTGACAGGTTAGAAGAACTGAAAAAACTATCCAACCCCGATATGAATTGATCTCTCATCGATGCATTACTCTTAAATATTCATATACTCTTATTTTTATCTCCACCTCTACTTTATCATTACTACATATGGTATATCATATCCGATTTATACATTGTCACGTTTTACAATCGTTAACAGTGATCCCCTTTTTTTTATCAACAATATGAGAACAGCGCTAAGAATATGTCTTCTATAATGAAAGAAAAAAAAATTGTATAGGTAAAGGGTAGTTTTCAAAAAACAATATTTATCTTATTGGGGGATATAGTTATCATCTTCTCTTTCTTCATCGAAACCTGGTCTGAAAGTACCCATTGCATCAGGGGGGGGAATATAATCATTGGTGGTTGATTGAGAATTGCTATTATTGTCGAATCTAGAATTGGGTACACCGACACGCTCTGCAAACGGAATGGCAAACCCACCTCTGGAGGCATCGAAATCAAACCTTAACTCATCACTGACTTGGCCACCGCTCTTACCACGACCAAACTGTCTGCCATCTTCAAATCCAGGATCCAAATCAATGGTAATCGTCTTTTCGTCTAATTTTGTATCTGACAAGTATTTCACCGCATTCAGTGCTTCATCGGGACAACTATATATAATAAAACAAAACCCGCATGGTGTGAACTTGAAACGATCTAAACCCATGATTATTCTTTTTACTGTACCACATTTGCTGAATAATTCGTAAATTTGTTCTTCTGATGTGTAAAATGATAAATTACCTACATAAATGGTGGAAGATTTCATCGACTCACGCAGTTCTTGTAATCCATTGGGGTTTCTTCTTGCCTTACGCAGCAGATATCTTGATGGGGTATCAAGACGTTTTGTTGAATGGTCATATTTAAATTCGTCAAATTCTTCTAAAGACATCTTTGTGTCCGTTTCAGTTGATTTGTTTGAGAGTAAACCTTCAGCTGGAAGCTTTTCCTTTCTGTATAACTGAGGCTACTACCAATCTTGTCTTCATCTTCCTCTAGTTCTGCGGCTCATAATAATTTTTCTTACAAAAAACACAAAATCTTCTAAATCCGGGTAATTAATTGTTGGAACCTTGCTCGGCGGCTGTTTTGAAATAGTATTAACTAATCAAACCAACGCGTATACAATACACAATGACAGCAGTGCTAGCCTCCACGTTACACAGTCAAACTCATTAGCTTAACCATATCGTAGAACTAGCTATATTAGAACAATAAGATAATAATCATTGAAAATTCAAGACTCTTTATAAGGTTTACCTCATAATACCTCTTAGATACTGTGTTTACTATTGGAAAAATGACTGCTTCATGGAAGAATGGTCTCAAAATTTGAGCTATCAAAGCCAGTATACAAGAACAAATGTATCTTCTGCAGAAGTTCTTACCGTCGAAGCTAAGTGATGGGTACGTACCTGTTGTCTACGCCGCTGTCGCATACTATATTATTCTCAGCTGTTTTAAAGGAAAAATTTTTATACAGCATGCATGCATGCATATGATGCTGAACCTTCAATTTCATAGAATGAAATAAAAAAAAAAAAAGTTTTTTCAAACTCTTTAACCTTTTTTTTAGTCCTCATCTTTTTTTAATATTTTTCCCTATATTGGCTCATCTGGTAAAAAAAAAAATCCATAAACACTCTACCGATTGTGGATATTTGTACGCTTAATATCTTTCAATCACTTACATCTAAATTTCAAATTATAACAAAAAACATTTGTTTACGCGTGACGATGCAATCATCATATCTCGAGTGAACAAAACAATGCCAGGTTTCCATTTCACTTATTTTATATAATACCCAGAAGAAGGGCCATTGATACTACGATAAAAAATTAGAAGGGCCAAAGAAAGACTCATAAAAATTATGGAGTGACAACTCTTATCAATCGCGCTGATGAACCGTATAAATATCCGTCAGTAAGTAGTGATATATCTCTTATCCTCAAAAACAGTTGTATTACGACTGGGTAATGCCGAAAGAGCTTAGCAATATTGATAATCTCGGGGAAGTAACTTTTTGCTAGAACTGTTTATTAACTTGGTTCAGGCAATGATACATATCTTAAATATTTACTATATAAAATCTAAACATAACTAAAGATGAGAGCGCTGAGTCTCGGATATGAATTGATTCTTCGTGTATTTGAATTTTTCAGGCACTTCATTCAAAAAAAAGCCCCACAATCTGTCGTAATTACGCATACCTTCCTAATCCCTTGTTCAAATTGATTCAATAGAAGCACCTTTCAATAGTAAGTCGGTAGAATAGTACCATGGCTACAATTTACATATACGAACTTGAGAGGTTAAGTATCATCCAATTACTATCCGATATAGTGTAACGGCTATCACATCACGCTTTCACCGTGGAGACCGGGGTTCGACTCCCCGTATCGGAGTTTCTTTTTTGGTTGTATACTTTTTTGTACTATTTTTCCTAACGAATTAGAATAGCATAGTTACTGTTAACCTTAAAATAAGATTCAGAGGCGTGGTGCTTTCAACGGAAGCCGAGTAAACGGTTTAAAAAAGATATAAGTATATATAAACTGAGTAAATAATATAAAATGAGGCCATAAATTTCCAAAAAAAAAGTAACAGCTAAATACGGTTGAAAATAGAAACGAAAAAAAATAGTAATTGTAATTGGTTTAAACTTCATAATAAAAAAAAAAAGTTGACGTTTCATGTATACGACTTTGAGAATAAGAAAACAAGCTCAAAAAAAAATTAAACTTTCTTTTTGTTTAATTTTTTCTTATTCTTTATTACATGCGGCTTTAACAATTCAAAACTACACATCATACCTGTCGTAACGCTCATCACTGCCCCCCAATTTTGAAATTCCCCGCAATAATTGGGCGCTGAAAAAACTGTGACGAGTTTTTTCCTGGCAAAAAACTCATAACCGTCTTCCACGACCATATGTCCCCTGATTACTAAATCAAATTTAAATTTAGCACAAAAATCGAGGACATTCCTTTTAGAAAAGGTATACGAAACACCACGATCATTTTCCGACCAATCGGAAACCTGGGCATCTGGATCACTCCATAGTAAATCTGTAACCAATCCGTTTTCAGGTATATCAGTCGGCCTTGCAACTCTTTCGATCTGTTTCATATCATGTAAATCAGGCGAAATACCTCCATGGACACAAAATATCTTGTCTTGGATAATGGCTGCTAAGGGCAAAGTGTTAAAGACATCAACGAACATTTTCCACACTTTTGAGTTCAATCGCCTTTTGCATTCATCATAGAAACCGTACATCTTTGTGACATTCGCAGATTCGTGATTACCTCTTAGCATAAAGAAATTGTCTCTATACTTGATCTTGTAGCATAATAATAGCAGTATGGTTTCTAGTGAATTTTTACCACGATCCACGTAATCACCTAAGAACAAGTAATTAGTGTCTGATGGTGGCCCAGATAATTTCATGATCCTTAAGAGGTCATTAAATTGTCCATGAACATCACCTACAATTTTGATAGGTGCTTGCAATCTTAATAAAGTAGGTTGATTCAAAAATATTTCTCTTGCATGATAACAAATCAACTGAATCTCCCATGAGTGGAACGGAAAGCTCTTTTTCTTAGAATTCTTCGTAATGTCTCTTGATTCACCAACCTTTAACAGTTTTTCAATGGCAATATCAATATCAAGACCTTCACTTGAAGAAGTATCATGAGAGTTCCGCTTCAAAAATACAGTGTTTGCGCTAGACCTATGACTACGAACCTCTGATGTTGGAGAGGAAGGTGTACCGAAGGAACCCGGTTTAATGGAGGATGAAGGTGACTTAACCCTGGATGACAATCCTGATGATTTCAAAAACGAAGAGGTCGATGAAGAAACAGATGTAGCGGACGAGTAGTAGGAAGAAAACGAATAAGAAGATGGGGAAGAAAAATTTGATTCACGGTAGGAAGGAGGTGACGTCAAGATGTTGTTCGAAGTAGTGGCAGTGGTGGTAGAGGAGGTTCTTGCGGTATTGATTAACTTGGGAGCAGTTGTAGATGAAGAAAGAGCCTTGGTCACTGAAACATCGATATCTAGATACAAGCTCGTTAAATTTTCATTGGTGTATATTTTCTGTTTATGAGCATTCTGCCCGGGGAACGGCATGTTATCATTGCTAGTCCTTTTGTTGTTGTTGTTTTTTGCGGCGGATGCTAAAGTGCTGTGATTGTTTATAGAATGTTTATTATTGAATTTCTTGATAGTAGGTAGAAACCTACTATCATCAGGGTCATTAGGTTCGTTACTGTTGAGCTCATCTGAAGGAGTTGTTAATTGTTGCTGACTTGAATTTGAATTAGTTGAGCAATTCGGTACTGCGAAGTTGTTGTTTGATTTAGACGGGCTTCTTCTCATAAATAAGATATAAGTGAAGGGGAAACAATTTCTAACTCAAATGGAAAATGGACTAAAACAATAAAATAGATTCTTTTTGTAAAGGCAAGCTTGTGAAGGAAGCTTAGACACCTAGTGAAACAGGAAGTATGAACGTTGGATTTAACCGATTATATTTATAGTCCGCGAAGGGTGCTAACTCAAAGTTTCTAACAGAAGCGGATGTACGTGTTATTTAACATTCACTTTTAATTGATACGAGGTGTAATGAAATCGCCAAATTTGCGGTGGTTGCGTTCAACGTTTTTTCCATTTCATTCGATATTTTGGTCATTCTGAACGGATATAAACCGGGTGATGCTGATTAGCCTCGTTACATCGTATAGAAATACAAGCCTCTATTTGATGTTATTTTTATAGTATATTTGATAGTACATGTTTCCTTACAAAGTATATCTCTGTATATCCATTGCCCTTCGAGAATCGTCTAACGGTGGGCACGGAGGGACTTTTCTTCGATCTATGTCCAATGGTCACTAAGTTATCTTTGTTGTGACTGTGCGTGCATGTAGCCAACATTCTCCATTCTGCGGTTCACCGCTCTTGTAGTCGGCTGTAAAGAGTTAATAACGCGCTGATGGGGCAATGTAGTGGTAGACCCCATAGGGCCTCTCAATAGATTGCGTGTGTTCTGCAGACCGTTATTGCTTATGCTGTGGCTTGTGCTCGATGCCTTGTTCTTGCTAATCGGATTGACATCTTTATTAAATAGGAAACTTTCGTTTTTCCATATGTTGGACAACACTGCTTGAATTTTGGCGTTTCCAAGGTGTGGGTAAAGGTCATCAAACTTCTTCTCGTAATTAGCGAAAAGTAAATCGTCTTTGCCTTTATGATCTGGCGTACCATTGGAGGGAGTAATCGATTGCCCATCGTTATGGCTTTTTTTTCTAATGTTATTAGTGTTCCCAGCCATTGTAGGTTCAACTCTTAATAATGCCTCGTCTAATGGGTTATAAAACCTCTTTACATTAGAGTATTCGTGRGATATTCTTTCAAACTCTCTTTTCGCATCAATGTTTCCCGCCATAAAGATGGAGTCACTCCCGTCGTTTTGTGAACTTAAATCCATAATGGAATTTTCTCTTTGTAGCCATAGCTTTCTTTGTGTTCTGGATTCAGCATCAATGCCATCTGACTTTAAAAACTGGGCGAAACTATTAAACTTGGCACCAGAATCGGAAGATCCATTTACATTTCCGTTGGCGTTCGTATTTGAAATGGAGTGTTCATTAACCAATGGGGAGTTCGAAGCAGATGGATTTTTGCCGGTATTATTAGACCTTAAGAGTAAATTCTGGCTGCTTTTCTTATGGAAAATATTATTTATTCGTGACGAGCCATGAAAACTATCAGGAACTGCTCTTCTCAAGTTGTTCGTTAAGCTCGATATAGAGGTCGAGAAGTTGTGTTGAGAGACAATGTTGTCTTTGTTATCGATGCTAGTAGCGGTGGGGAGAGCAAGTTGGGAGTTCGGTATAGTTTGACCCAGCTTAGATTGCCTCATATTTTTGGTATCATTAGGCAACTTATCATCATCCAGGTCATCGAAAGTACCATCCGAATTCAAACGATCTTCTGGATTTTGAATTTCCTTCCCAAGTGAGTTTTGAATAGAAGATAAATCCTCAAACCTACGTTCTACTCCAGTGGACTGGGAAAGAATCATGTCAGGCGCATAATTTTCTAATGGATTAGCGCCTTCAATATCCTTTCCGTTGATGTCATTGGAAGAAATGTTTTCCGGATCAGGTTTTATTAGATCTTCTTCTTCGTTTAGCGGTTGGCGTTGTTTAGAACTTTGTCTTCTCAAGGACATAAAACTTGTGTCGCTTTTTCTTGAAGAATTACTTCTAGGAGCATCGATGTGATCTTCCTGGTCAAAATGCTCATCCAAATTGCTTGGCTTTTCACTACTCTTATGTACCGCTAATGTGTTGCCAATGTCGAGGATTCTTTCTTCATTCGCCTTATATGGTGTATGTGAGATTTTATCGTCTGCTTCCATTAGTGGACTGTTCATTTTGGGGGGATGTTCTGTTTCGCTATCGGTGTTCTTTCTTGTGCTGGATTGCTCCTCTTCGTTGATAACGTGATTCACATTAAGTTTTGTTTCTGTTGAACTTGACGATATATTGTCATCATTTTGGGGTTCCTCAGAGCGGCTAGATTCCCCAAAGTAGTCAGTGGATGTTAAATGGGGTAGCGGTAGGGATATAGCTCTATGGTTTTTATTCTGTTGATTGAGAGGTTTCTCTTCTTCTTGTTCGTAAATAGGCTCTGATGGTTGTAATTCATTATCGATTAGATGTGGGCTACTTTCTTTCTCTTGAGGAGCATTATGCTTGATTCTTATTTTATCACTATTTATTTTCTCATTCTCTGCGTCATCCTCCGAAAAGCATTCGACCTCTTCATCAGTTGTAGAGCCACTATTATCTGGTTCCTGTGCATCTCGAAGACTTAGAACAGACTGTGTACTTTTACTTCTTCGTGGTTTTAGACCAAAGCCGCTACTTGCGGAATTAGAGTGGCTACCACTTTTCGGGCTAATTAATGTATTATGCACAGGGCTATGAAAGGATGCCGATCTTTTGCCCTGATTTGACTTTACTCTTGTCAACGCCGTCATGTTCAATCCACTAATAGTTCTTTTTCTGAAAAGAGCGTCTGAACTTTTGCATTTTTGAGAAATATTATGTTTATTGAAATAATCGCTATCCAGTGTGCCATCATGAGTTAAAACCCTGCGCAAGCCTTTGAAACTTGCATTACTCTTGGCTCTTGACCTAGTCGAGAACTGTCTAAAGGGCTTCGACTGATGTGGTACTGCTGATCCATTGGGAGAGGTTATATCGGTGTCTGATTTTAATGTTCTTCCTCTGTGCACCATATCTGCAGATCCTCGACAAAAAATTACCGTTCACGCAAATATATATATGTTCGTTTGCTTCACGAATGTGGTAAGTTATATTTTGTCAAGCAGACGACTTGGCTCTTTAATCATCGCGTAGATTAAGTCACTCATTTTACGATTGGTTTTTTGTCCTGTTACCCGAGCCATCATTTACCACGCATGAAAATCCTGTAAAATTAGTTATTTATATACATATATATATATATGTATAAATTGTTTTCGTTTCAATTATCATTCTTTTCGCTGAAAAGATTGTACTTTCACTACGTTTCATTAGGTAGCGTTGGAATTATTTGAATATTTTTTCTCCCACAGTAGCAGTTCCCTGGTCAAGTCGTCCATCATGGATAGACTTTCCTTATAGCCATTGTAAATAGAATCTACTTTTTCTACGAAATGCTGATTTTCAACGAATCGTACAAATTCTTCCCGGTCAGATTGGTCTTCGCTCAACTCCCATTGAGTTCTAGAAATGAATTCCAGGATGGCAGATACTCGTCTTTTCATCTCATTCAAAGAAGTTCTTTGCGGTGGTATTCTAGGTTTAACTGGTTTGTCGGTACCTATATCGGCACTTTTTCTACTCTGGTTAATTTCAGAGCTTGTATTACTTCGACGGGTTCTGTTACTTTTTCTTACTGGTTTGGAAACTTTTCTAGAGCTCCTTGAAGAACTAGCTTTCCTTGAGTCATCCTCGGATGAAGATATGGAATTCAATGGTGGGATAGGTTCTTCTGTTTTTTCAACGTCTTGCGTGGAACTCATGGAAGATTCCTTCTCCTGACTGGCTTCCTTCACTAAATCTTTTGTTTTCTCCAACGATGATTCTTCTTGGGACAACTTGGGTGTATCTTTCACATCCTCGTTCATTATCGAATCTGGATCGTCTTCTGTAGGTGCGACACCCTCAGGTAGTTCACCAGCACCATTTTGAAGGTCGGCATCGTCTTCATCATCATTATCTTCGTCGCCATCAATTTCAGGATCTTCTTGATGGGATGTTCTCCTGCTTTCTTTTAGAGCTTTTTCTAACATTCTTTGGTATTGTTTCTCCTCTCTTGCCATAAAAGTGGCTCTTTTCCTATCTTGCAGTTTTTTATCGTTGTCACCAGCTTCCAATGAATATTGGTCCATGGAGGTATCATCTGTTGAATTCCTTCTTCTTTTTCTACTAGCTCGGGAATTACCGTCTTTAGCTGAAGCTGAACCTTCGTCTTCGTCTATTTCATCTTCTTCATCACCAATATCGTCCATATTGTCTTCAGTATTGCTGATGTTCTTGGGGCTTTTCTCAACTTCATTGTCTGCCACAGGTTGAGGCGTAGCAGCATTGCGTGCCCTTCTTCTTGATTGTCTTTTCTTTTCTTGAACAGGTTTGTATAATGACCTTGGTTCACCAGTGTCTGTAGTAAAAAGCTGGTGTAATTCTGGCCTACACTGTTCACACCAATATTTATCAGGGGCATTATCTTGTGTAATACTTACGCAATAGCCGTGCTGCCAAACACTACACTGTTCACATTGGATAAAAAATCCAGAGTCATCAGGTGTATCAAGCTCCCCACATATACAACGAGTTTCGCCTTCTTCTTCTTCCCCATCCCCTTCTTCCGCATGGAGATCTTCTTGATTTACATTTTCCTCCGGTGCACTTTCATGCATAGCCGATGTTGTTGTTGCTGTTGTTCTATCCATGGGTTGGCTCACTGTGGTGGCATCTGCTTTCTCCATATCTTCATTTCCCATTGCAGAGTGTATGGGCACTACTGCTGTTGTTTCCATTTTACCTATTCGCTTCTGTTTACGTTTGTGTTGTTGTAACGCTACGCAAAGTAAACAACTTTAAGTACACTCACTGCTAGTAGACTTCAACTGCTAAGTTTTTACCCCACGTAAGCATGCTACTAAAAAAAACTTCGTATATAAAAACTGACAAGAATTAAGATGGAAAAACAAACTGAACGCTATTTCCGTCCATACAATCAAGCCGCCAATTGGAAAGTCGAACTGAAAATGCAACTGATTGTATTGTGCGGTTTACCTATTTTACTCATAGCGAAGAAATTTTTCAAAATTGAATGGTTAAGCTAAAGCTGTCTGCGGCAAGCTCCGTCTTATTTCCGCGCTAGAGAAGGGTAATCCCATATAAAGGCCAAAAAATTAACCGCCGAGCTCTAGTTTATTATCAAGAAAAGGTAGAGCTGAGTGATATTAGCTATTTACGAAACATCCAAGAAGGAAGAGCAAACATAGTAAACGGCTAGAAGAGTCGGTATAAAGTTCCTGGGGTGTGCAGAAGAAATGTATGTCTGCTTGCCTTTTTTTTGTTCAAGGAGCTGCTTTAAAAAGGGGAGTGATGGAAATGATTTTCAAGACTGCTTTGTCACGCTGATTCTGTACTAAGTTCAGGAACTCTTCAGCTCAATAATTCGGCGCCTATACTTTTCCTTGCGAGTTAAAGAGCAGATTTGATCATTTCTTGACGTGCGCATCGGCATCTCGAAGAAAAAAAGCAGTTGAAAAAAAAGAACAAAACAAAAAAAAATCATAAGCATGAAAATTTTTGTTAGCGGAACTCATCGTTTGATTTAACTTCTCGGTTTTCAGTTAAAATTTGTGAATTGATCTATCAAAAAGAAATAGTTAACATGAAGGACGTTACTCATTACGGTCCTGCTTTATGTACCAAGTTTCATAATGACTATG
The DNA here is from genome assembly GCF_001298625.1 of Saccharomyces eubayanus. Lineage (NCBI taxonomy): Eukaryota > Fungi > Ascomycota > Saccharomycetes > Saccharomycetales > Saccharomycetaceae > Saccharomyces > Saccharomyces eubayanus. The sequence goes on along the minus strand of NC_030975.1, from coordinate 183,173 downwards.
TTCTAGCCGGCTACGGGCCTTTCGTCCATGTGTATGACTATCGTTCGAATACGTTGATCAGCAAATGTAGAATGTTTCATAAAAACAAAGTCCATGGAATTAGCATTTCTGCCGGAGAAGAGGTTTTGGCCTACGGTGCGAGGTCAATATCAGTGGTAAGGTTCGAAGACATTTTGAAAAACGAGTCATTGGTGGATTCGGAAAAGATTAACTCAGATTGGGTTACTAATGGTGAATTCAGTTCTGACGGGTCCCAAGTATATTTACTGACCTGTTATAACAAAGTGCTGATTTGCGATTTGAGTTGCGAAGTGCTCTCAACCAAATCTTTACGTGGAGAAAGATCCATCTTATATTCTGGTATGATTAAAGTCTTTGCTCCAGATAAAGTGTATATCAGTGCTGGTACTGTCATGGGTGGTATCATCATCTGGGATCTTTTTTCAGAGACCAAAATCCACAACTTGCTGGGCCATGAAGGTTCTATCTTCTATGTTACTTTAAGTAACAACGGCAGTTTCGTAGCCAGTTGTTCTGACGACAGATCCATTAGACTATGGGATTTAGACACTGGTGAAGAACTGTCTGTTGGGTGGAGCCACACAGCAAGAATTTGGAATTTGAAGTTCTTTGACAATGACACAAAGTTAATTAGTGTTTCGGAAGACTGTACATGTCGTGTATGGACCGTTATGGAATCTCAAAAAAACATTACCGAATTATCGATATCTAATATTTATGACGTGCACTTGAGCAAAAACATCTGGGGCGTTGATGTCAAAGAAGATGATATGATAGCTGTGACATCTGGGAATGACGGCAGATTGAAACTGATCGATCTACTACACTTGGAAAGACATGGTGATGAAGAAACATCATTCAACTTGGATGAAATTAGTCAGCAACTTGACATTGTCTTTGATAAAAATGAAACTATCAAGGGGTTCCAGGGATTTTCGTTTGGTATAGTTATCATCACATCACTAGGCAAGATCCTTCAATTTAGAAACACTACTAAGCAATGGAAATTATTGCTAACCGACGAAAACTTTGTCGCGTATTCAATCACGAACGGAATTCAAGCACAAAATATTGTTGTCTTCTCTAACAATAAGAAGGATATTCTTTTGATTAGATTTAGCGAAAATGGAGATGAAGTAATGCATGTTGAGCAACATCATACAACTGAGCTTTCCAAGACCAACAACTGTCTTGTGACTGAGTACGACGAACATTCATTTCTTCTAACCTTGGAATCTCCAAACCCTCGTGATAAGCTTTTATGTCTAGAGATAGATTTTCAAGACTTGAAAATTAAAACTAAGCACTGTTTTAATAAGCCTGAAAACTTTGCTTCCTCATGTTTAGCGTCTTTTCAAAATTTCGTTTTGGTTGGATCGCGTTTTAGTACATTGGCGATCTTTAACTTACTTAATGATGATGACGAGCCTTTCATAATTAGGAGATTATGTCCAGGTGACACTACTACCTCAATCAAATTCGTAGAAAATAAAAATGACTCCACTGTCTTTTCTGTAACCAACAGGGATGGTTACTATGACTTCATAGAACTGACGAAAAGCAACTGCGAAAGCCCCCATCCCCAATTTTCTTACAAGATTTTACACTCTAACAAGATGATGAAAGGGTTCTTAGAAGGTGCTTTTTTCAATTCAAACGGTGAATATATCACTTATGGGTTTAAGTCTAGTTTATTCTACCTCTACAATGAGACAAACTGTTATGAATTAGCTAGTGAAGTATGTGGTGGTGCCCATCGTCAATGGAAGCTCAACAATGTCAATGATGGTCACATTCTGATGTATATCAAGTCATCGCGGTTGCATCTAAGGAAAATGTATCATTCTGTGTTTCCTGAGACTTTAGAAAAAGGCATTCATGGAAGAGAAATTAGAGACATTTCGATTTGTCCAGGGGCAAGTGCCGATACAGATGGCAATTTTAAAGGAGGTCATATATTTTGTACCGCATCTGAAGACACCACGATCAAATTAGGATACTTCGACAATAAAACAGGCAGAATCCGGAACTTTTGGACTCAGAGGAAACATATTTCTGGGTTACAACGCTGTCGATTCATTAATGAAAAATTAATGATATCAGCTTCAGCTAGAGAAGAATTGTTTTTGTGGGAATTGAATGATAAGTACGATAAACGACCATATGTAACAATACGGCAAACGCTACCGACATCCACTAACAACCCAGATTTAAGAATCATGGATTTTGACGTGAAATTTGTATCTCAGTCGGGTGATTTCATCTTAGTAACTGTTTATTCAGATTCAGCCATAAAGATCTGGTATTACAAAGAAGAAGAAAACAAATTTGAATTAATTACGGAAGGTCGTTACAAGACGTGCTGCATATTCAACGTCGCGTTGGTTGCACTGAAGAATCAGCTTTTCGTTGTCATTTCACCAACAGATGGATATGTTGTTATCTATAATGTAACAGAATACGTACCGTTTACCATTGATGTTACCTCTGGTGATTTGGCGGACAATAAACTAGATACTGTTGTTTCGGGTCTTCCCATGCCTGTGTTGCAGTTGCAAGTGCATCAGTCGGGTATCAAATCCTTAGACTACGTCGTTGACACTATGAGAACATCAGCAGCAATTTTGACAGGTGGTGATGACAATGGATTGGGGTTGAGCTACTTGACGTTGGATGCTGTGAACACTCCAGCGTTAAAGGCAAGCGATTTTATCGATTCAGCTGCATCTTCAACAATAACGTCAGGTATATTGATCAATGGCGGCGAAGAAGCTATCACCACGTCTGTTGACCAAATCGTACGCGCTTGGAAGATTACCGAGGGGAAACTTACTCTGGCGGATGAAAAGTATACCACTGTGGCGGACACAGGTTCATTGGACATCATTTCAAATAATGACAACACGGAATTCGACAAAACGTTGCTAATCGGTGGTGTCGGGCTATCCTTATGGAGAAAATGATCCGAGAAATTAGTAGATAAATAAAAATATAGGTAAAACGTTATTTACAGGTTTATAGAGGAGTGAATACGTTGTATGATACATGTAAAAAGACTGCTGGAAGCGTTTCTCCTTTCAGCCTTGACGCTGCTTGTGCTTTTTGTTCGACTTGCAGTAGATGTACACTCGTCCTTTTCTTCTTACCAGGTAGCAGTCGCTACAAAACTTTTTGATAGAGGTTCTGACTTTAAAGCCCCTGCTGAACACCAACGACCTGTTAGCTGCTGTAAGTGCCGGCTGTTGAGGACCTGCCGACAAGAGGGAGGGCAGAGTGTACGCCCTCGTTACCGTTGCGGGAGACAGTTTCAAGTGCGATAGCACCCTTGGCATATTAAGGCGGAGCGTCTGTAGAAACATTTCGTTGTTATTATATCCGTTCGATTGTTGGAAGATTCAATGATCACTGTATGTATGTAGCCTGAGATGTGTTTACATACATTGCAATGCGTACTGCGATTGATTGTTCCCTTTCTATTCGGAATGCGTGCAAAAATGGGTTTTCCAGTGTCCGCCTGGCCTGGAAAGAAAAAAAAAGGCAGAGTTCCTTTACACAAACAAAAAACATTTTAAGATGTCACATAAAAAATCGTTTCCTTACTATCGCCCCGCCTCATTGTTTTGAGCAATACGTTAGTAGCTGGAATTTAGGTTCATTTCTTATCTCAATTTCGGCGCTCCTCCACCACAGTGGGTCCACCTACGGACCAATTTAAAAAAAGAACCCCCACTGTTGGGACGCATAGCAGCACTTGCCGCCACACATTCAGTGCGAGCAAATCATGGTGTAAAATACTCTCGCAGTTCTTGCAGGTTCTTGCTTAACCGTTCTTGTTGTATTAAGTGGACCTGATTTGACGCGGTCACCCGGTAGGTGCCTTACCTTGTGGTTCGGATTTTGCCAAGAAAAGAGCAGAGAAAAGAAAGAAAAAAACCCGGATTTCGACATCGACTTCGCAAGAGAGCGGATCTTGTGGATATCCAGAGTTTTTCAGATCCAGGCACCACCACACTTCATCCCTTCATCGCAGCAACAGATCGGCCACACACATTTTTGTCATTGGTGGAAAGAGAAAGAAAGTAGTTCAAAACTAACCCAGCAAGACTATACCTACGAGAGTACCCGTTGTCGACTCTTATACTCCATTTTCACAAAGTTGCACTCACTTTTGCTCTTTTCAGTGAATTCTTTCCTTAATTTTCGTTACTCCATTTCTATTTTCCAACTCTGGTACTTCTAGAATTGATAGTCTCTGTAACTTTTTTTTAAGATACACACATTCTTCACTTCTTCGAAACATTGTATTCTTTTTTCCTTCTTCGTTTTCCGTTGTTTGATATTTCTTCTTTTGAAGTTTTCACCAGGTAGGCTTTTCCCCCGTGGCTGGTACAATTGTCTATTCTAGATTCCCATTTGTCACTTTATCTTCCTTCATTATTTTTTTTGTCTAATTAATATCCGTTTCCAATTTCAATTCTCAAGGACACTTTTCTCTTTTTAAAAAACAAAAAAAAAATCATATCTTTTTTACTAGTAATACTTTATTTCTCAACTCTGATCATTGGAGTATTTTTCTATCAAGATATCTTCTAAAAAAAATAAAAATAAAGAACTATCGTTGTATTTTTTCCCTTTTTGCCATCCCCAAATTACTTCAATTGCATTAAAAAATGGTGGTTTCTTATAATAATAATAATAACTCACTACCTCCTTTTGCTTCTTCTGATGACTCTACCATGTACCAGCACTCCAATTCTTCCGGTCATTATCGAGACCCTTATTTGAATGATCAGCAAGCCTTTGGTGATGCTACGTACCCTATGAATGGCGGTTTTACTCTTTTGCCATCCGACTTTACGCGGGATCCAAACGATTCTTTCCTTTATGAAAATAGCGGTTTCTTGGACTACCATCCAATTCAACAGCAACCACCACAGTTTCAGGTGAGCCAGCAAACCGAATCGCAACAGCAACGGCTTCTACAAGAGCAAAATTTTGGAATGGGCAACGAAAATATTCAAAGCAACAACCATTATTTTGAATATGAAAGATCTTCTAATGAAGTTTCCCCATTCGGCGATGAAAATCCAAATGCGGTGTCTGATAGCATTTCTCCCATTGTTAGGGCAACCGCCACCGCCGTAACCAACGCAAATGCTCCCTTGTCAGTAAATTCACAAGCCAACAATCCTTTGAATTTTACTTCTGCTCCAACCAGAACTGTCTATTTAGGTAATGTACCACCACATCTGACAGTAAAAGAACTTTTAGATCATGTTAGGAGCGGTGTCGTGGAAGACGTTAAAATCATACCTGAAAAGATGTGCGCATTCATATCCTTTGTCGATGAGAGTGCAGCACTATTGTTTCATTCGGATGCAATTTTAAAGCGTTTAAATATTGGTGATAGAGATATAAAGATTGGTTGGGGTAAACCAACCCGCATTGATCCTATTGTGGCTGCGAGAATAACTACCGATGGTGCGACAAGAAACGTATACATTGGTCGTATGACAGTCGAAGGTGAGGAATCTCATTTATCTGAAGAGCAATTGAGAGCCGATTTACAAGAGTATGGCGAAATTGATTGTATAAAAATCATCAAAGAAAAGGGAATTGCCTTTATTCATTTTGCATCTATTCTAAATGCTATAAAAGTGGTTACGAATCTACCAATAAGAAACGCATATTACCAAAATAAGAGAATATTCTATGGGAAAGATAGATGCGCGTTTATCACCAAAACGCAGCAACATAACGCAGCTCAATTTCTAGGTGTTCAACCCGGGATGGAACACATGATAGAATTTTCTGATCGTGAGTTTATATCGAGCGCCTTGTTACAACAATCAGCGGCCGCTGCGGCAATTGCCACATCAGCCGGAGGCCCCAATAACTTGGGTAACAGAACTGTTTATCTAGGCAGTTTGCCTAAAGATGTTAAGATTGAAGAAATATGTAACGCGGTTCGTGGCGGCTTATTACAGAGTATAAAGCTCTTGAATGATCGCTACGTGTGCTTCGTCACCTTCATTGATCCTACTGCTGCCGCGCAGTTTTATGCGATGAGTTCTTTGTATGGATTCACAGTTCAGAAAAAACGTTGCAAAGTCGGCTGGGGCAAGCACTCCGGCCCACTGCCCAATGCTCTTGCCTTGGCAGTCAGTAACGGCGCGTCAAGAAACGTTTACGTGGGTAACATTGATTTTGCTAGCGATTCCTTAAATGATGAACGTATCTTCACGGAAAACAATTTGAGAAGTATTTTCCAACAGTACGGGGAAGTAGAGCAAATCAATTTCTTACCTGAGAAAAACTGTTGCTTTATTAATTATACCAATATCAGCAATGCAATTCTGGCTTTAGACAAGATCAAGTCCAACCCATATTTCAAAGATCTCAAAATCAATTTTGGTAAAGACAGATGCGGTAACGTGCCCCACCAATCTCGTTAAACGATATATATATATATATATATATATATTTATATGTATACTTATATATATATATATATATGTATTATGCAGCAATTCCCTGTTTTGTATTACATGTCTTCGTTAACAAATAGACGTAGCACCCACATTGAAGATACTAGCCTCCCGTTATCTGCACCACTTTCTTCCTTTCTGTCGTTGTGCATTTCCCCGCCTGCCACTCATCGCTGTTTTTCCTGCTTCCCTGACAGAGAAATCTCCGAAGCGGTACTATTTCACCCCCACAGCGTAAAGGGTTAACGATATGGATAAACTTTCTTTTAAGGGGAATTGTGTACAAATGGGATGAAAATTTGATAGTAATATTCAGCTAAGACGAAAGACATACAGATAAATAATAAAGGAATACCCAAAATTACCTGTATATTTTGCTCTCCTTCCTTCTTGCTTTTCTTCTTTCTGTCTATTTTTTGCCTACTATATCTTTGGTTGTAGTGAAAGTATAATAAAATAAAATAGGCAAAGTTATAAATAATGGTCACTATTGTATTTGATCACCCAGCAGATGACTTCCCAGACTTGAAGATCGCTGGAGAATTCACAAAGTGGGAAGGTGTGCCCATGGAAATTAATGACGATTCCGGAAAGTGGGAGTATACATTTGACAAATCATCGACAACTAAATACGAAGATAAGGTACATTTTAAATTTATAGATCACAATGGCAACTGGTTTGCCGATGACGAGTATCCAAAGGAGATTGACGAACACAGTAACGAAAATAATGTTACCACATTGAAAAACAAAGAGAACGACACAAATGAAGAAAGAGAAAACGAGGAGGAGGATAAAGATGCAGAAGAAAAAGAAAACGAAGAGGATGATAAAGATGCAAAAGAAGAAGAAAACAATGAGCAGATTTTGTATGACGAAGGCCCCGAGACGCCAAATCCCTCTTTGAGAGATGTTAAAACAACTGCTTCTTCTAATTCAAGAAATCCTCGAAGTGAACCTGTTCTTGCAGAAGAGGTTGTTACAAAAGAAGGAAAACATGACGATAGTGCACTTGATAATGCCCCACTAAACTCAAAAATAGAAGTCAATGATCAACCTCCAACCCAGGTTCAACGGGTAGAAATTCACAAACGTAATGAAGAGCTGGACAATTCTTTTGAAGGTAATGATAACACAAGAGTTAATGAGGATACAGACGTGACTGATTCGCAAGGATCGGAACATGAGATTGTCGATTCAGACACTGAAAATACAGACATGTCCGAACAAGAAGAGATACAAAAAAGAGATAAACCAGGTGATCAACCGGCGAAGTCAGTGGTCAGGGAAGGTGATACACGTCCTCAAGACTATGAAAGTATCTTGGAAAAGTTGCTAGGAGCATTAGGGCGTTTCTTTGGGTCATGGTTCTCTTGGCTGACAACGGATACGTCAAGTACGGAGACAGCTTAACTCACGAAGATGGGCGGGTTTTTTTTTTATCATATTTATCCCTTTATATACTTGGGATGTATCCCAAGTTGTCGAAAATTTTTCAGATCCGACTCTTCCTTTTTTCTCTTTAGCTAGTAGTAGGATAAAATATAGGAATTATAATAAATGGGAACATGGCAATCAGTAAAACCAAACTTAATTTTTTTAGTGCTTTTGTATATGAAAGAAGATAGTATATAAGATATGTGTTAATATATTAAAAGAAAGGAAAGGGTAAAGAAACATCTGAACAGAGAACTACATCCTGTTAGCGGAAGAAATAAAAAACATCTTGAAATTGTATGCGGAAAAGTGGGGGTGGACTAAGATAGATTGGTCTGCTCGGTGGGTACCAATCGAACTTAGTACATTGGTTGACCAGGTCTCAATGTCAACCAGTGCCAAGCTTCAGCATCGGCATCGGCTTCAGCTTCTCTCTTATACATTGGTTGACCAGGTCTTAATTTCAACCAGTGCCAAGCTTCAGCATCGGCATCGGCTTCAGCTTCTCTTTTGTACATTGGTTGACCAGGTCTTAATTTCAACCAGTGCCAAGCTTCAGCATCGGCATCGGCTTCAGCTTCTCTTTTGTACATTGGTTGACCAGGTCTCAATTTCAACCAGTGCCAAGCTTCAGCATCGGCTTCTCTCTTGCTCAATGAAACACCTTCTTCCTTGGCAGCAAGGTTTGAAATAGTAGTATTTATGAACAGTAAACCAGTGTTGGTGCTGTTTGCAAATGGCAAAACAGCAACGTCAGAATCACCCTCCAAATCCAAGTAGCCAATGATAGCTTCGGCAGGAATTTGAGCTGTTTCATTTTCGGTAGTGGTATTAACTGGGGCGGCTAAAACGGAAGAAGCTGTAAACAAAACAGCTGTAACAATTGTTGAGAGTTTCATTATTGGTTGTTATTCTTGTTTGTTTTGTGTTGGGGAACTTGAGTGTTGAGTTATTCTGGTTTATATGTAGTAATATTTAAAAGCCATTAATATATGGATAGAAATAGTATTATCTGTGGTGACCACAGGATGCCTATTTATATTATACGATTTTATCAAGACATGTGGCAGTTTTTTAACCTCTTACGTTTCATTGTAATTTTGGCAAGAGTTACTGTAAATTTTATGTACATTCGATAAAGTGGATGCATATTTTTACATTACCCACTATTTTTCAGTAGAGAATTATTATTCCCGGCAAATTTTACTGTCGTTGATGGCCTAATTAGGAAGGTCGGCCTAAAAAATTGAAGTTAAAATTTCTATTGAAGGACTGAATAGGAAAGTTGATTGAATTTTCAGCAAATATTCACGTACTGATATTGTTGAAAACTGCATCAAACGCATTTAATTTAGTCTGTCATTCCAGTCAAAAGGACGGACAATTTCCAGAAAGGGTTTTATTCCTAATTTGGAAGTAATCAATACACTTATGACTCTGTGCGTTATGTGCCACTCATCTCATAAAAACCTCTTCAGGTAAATGAAAACAAATTTGTAGTACGAAGGCACATCAAATCTTAGTACGAGAACGATAGAAGCTACCTTTGACTGAATAAACGAAAAAGAGACATCTTGCGATACCACAGAATGTCGAGTATTTGTTTGGTTGGTTTAACCTTAAAACTTAATACACTACACAGCTTGATTCGCCTTTCATGATAGAAGTCGAGGTACAAATTTTATTTATTGCTAGAATATGTATTATTAAATTGTCTCTTGATGCTGCGTGTTAAATAAAATACAATCATAGCAAGGTAAACTAAAAGCAGACACATAAATTTCTCAACAAGAAGTGTTTCGAGTACTTAAAATGAAGTTCTGTGTGCAAACGCAGAAATAACAACCGTTTTCACCTGTTGAGTATGGACTCGATCTTATCGATGAGTTATTTAATTTCCTACGTCTTGGGCGACTCATTCATTGTCACTCTGTCTTTTGATAAGTCTAAAGCTGGAATTGAAGCCCAAAAGTTCATTGATTCCCCTAATCCAGTCATTCTCGGTCTTGGCCACACAATATATCCCAGATCTTCTTGGTTTTTTCGAATTCTCGAATTCAGGCTGAGCTTTCCTCGTGGTTGGGAGTTGAGTACCATCAATGTAAATAGTGCCGACTTCGTTTATGACGTGAATTTCATCGCCGACATCCAAATCGTGTTGAGGTATACCATCAATAGATAGGTTCACCACACTTTTAACAGGTTTTTGGTTCATTTTTGAACCTATTTTTATCCTAATGTGAGATGAATGAGGCAAAATCAATGGTCTAAACGACAAAGAACGTGGACAGATTGGGGTCATTAAGATAGCAGGTACTAATGGAGAAACGATTGACCCTCCTGCGGATAATGAATATGCTGTAGATCCCGTTGGAGTAGCTAATGCCACACCGTCTGCTGTGGTTCTAGTTAAAAATTCACCATCAATAAAAATATCTAGGTTAGTGAGATGGGGAGAGTTACCTCTATGTAAGAATATATCGTTCATGGCATGGGTTACGATAGACGAACTGTTACCTTTCTTTTTCAAATGACATTCTAATCTCGTTCTATGTAAGCATTTCGCCCTGGAGCTAATTACCTCTTGGAAAACTCTTCTATGTTCTTTGAAATCAAACGGTAATAAAAATCCTAGTGTCCCAAGAGCAAATGCTAAAACCGGAGGAACTTGTGTATTCCCAAACATAGAAACACCATGTAAGATGGTCCCATCGCCCCCCAACGTTACCAGTAAATCTGTTCTGTTGACGATATCTTGTTCAGAGCCAGTATAAAGTATATGAGGCCGGTTAGGATCATTCTCAAGGGGGGCCTTGAAATCCTGAGAAATTTCTTCTGCAACATCTGGTTGAACAATGACGTTCACCTCAGGGTATGACTCATGCAAATGTGTTATAAATTCGACCATCGCTTCTCTTGTAGACGGAGTCCAAGGTTTTTTTGTAATATAAACATTCTGTAACGGATTGTGCCAGATCAAAGACTGTAATTTGGAATTTGGAGGGGACACGAAATCTGCTGATGAACTACCCCTCAAGCCATATACAGGCTTTATTTTTACAAATTTTGAGCCGCTCGTCAATCTTATGGCATGTGAATCAAGTGTGCTATAGATTCTAGACCACCTCATTGGGTGGTTCAATTTCAGTCTCGGGAACATGCTGGTTGGTTCGTTTAGTGGCTTTGTATTTGAGGTAATGACTAATAGACGTTAGTCTTTTCTTCCGCTTTTCTTTTTTATTTTTATTTTTTTCAGCCTTAAACGCTCTGAAAAATGTGTTTAATGAGCAGAGGGCAAAAAAGTAATAGCTGAGAATATCAGAATACCTTTTTCTTAACGACAAATGTAGGCATAATTTAAGTTCTTTTTATGCTCATCAGATCTTTGTAAACATATTACAACTACAATCCTGGAGCTGGTATCTTTCGTTTTTCCTATCAAAAGGAGTAAATTCCCATCGATATTCCACTTTATTGTGGCTAAAGTTGAATTCCAACTCGGAGGAAAGGAACTATACTTATTTCCAGAAAAAAAACCTTTTCGTATATTTAGATTTTTATAAAATTGTAAACTCCATGATCTGTCCAATAACCTAATCAACACTTCAAGTTGATGCCATGCCTTTTTTCTTCCTCCCTAATTTCAAACATTATTTGGACGGCAATGAATAAGCTTGCTGCACCCATAAGAGAGAACTCTAAACCAGACAAAGTACTGAAGATGTCCCTTAATAGGAGTTTCGTACCATCTGCGCCCAAACAGAATCCATATAGGTTAACAACCATCATCATGCAAATATTTATTACGGCACCAGCACCACAAAAAAATCTATACCAGACCTTGAATCTATATTTAATGAAACATTTAGTAACAAAAGTTTCAGCCAGCAACAAAAAGACAGTTAACCATCCCCAAAATAATAATCTAAACTCAATATTGTGCCATATCGCTACGAATGAAAACACGGCAAAGCTTGTTGATATTCTATTGTTGGAACCACCAAACGGGACATATATGTAGCGGATTACCCATTTGTTGAAGCTCGTATGCCAAGCTCTCCAAAACCCTAGTGAACTATAGTTGTTGTCTACACATCGTAGCATGTTTTCCGGCGCGTCAATACCATCAATCATAGCCCATAGTCTAAAGAGCCTCCATGGTATCAAAAGCTTTAGATACATGATATTCAAGTTAAACAGTCCGATCATGGCTAGTTGTAAAGGTGTGTCGTTACTCCATGCCTTAGTTCTTGCTATTGCACCTACATAGAAGAAATGTAGGACGATTTCCATCAAAAGCAAACTTAGAAATACTTTTAGGGCATATAGACTTATGCTTTTTCTCGTCAAAGAAGGTAACTTATTTCCTGTCTGATAAAGATAATCGTTAAAAGTTATTATTGGGCCTACCAAGAATAATGGCGCATACGTGATGTAAGCAATGAAATTAATAAAATTGTAATCCTGTATGTGATGTTCTGCGACCATTCGATCTTTTTCGTCCAAGGCGCTATTCTTACCTGATTCATAAATGGTTTGTAAAGTAGAAACAGATGAACTTTTCCTGAATTCGGGCTGGTTATCCTCATAATTTGTTGTAGGTTGCGGACTCAATTGTTCATGCCATCTTTCCAAGAAGTCCATAGAATAACTCAATAAACGTAACAATGTGAAATTGAAAAAAAAGTCCCATCTTGGGATAATGCCTTTATACCAATGGTCCATGGGGTTCAGGATTGTAGCAATATTACTAAAAGGAAAATTCCTCACTTTTTGGTTAATGAATAACGTAAAGACACCATAAGACCAAATTGCTAATGTGGCTAATGAACGCTTTCTCTTCAACGAATGTGCCAAAGTAAAAAAGATAAAAGCATGCGTGAAGAACTTGATGGAATTGATACCATAAAATAAGCAGATGAAAACTAGACCGCACGCAAAATCGAAATATATCTTGGAGCTTTTACTAAATTTAATAAAAAGCTTTTTCAATGCAGTTTGTAGTAGTATCAATACAGACAATGGGAAAAATTTTGACCTAAAAAATCTGTACTGAGAGTCGCTGTTATCTACTTTACGCCCCAGAAGCCAGCCACGAGATAGCAGGCCACTATATTTGTAATAATTCGGGTTGGAATCGGAACTTGTAGCCAGGGCAGCTTTGAGCATCCACGGAAGCACTATTAAAAACGCTAAATAATATAGTCTAAATTCCCACGTATTCCATAGTGATAAAGATGGGTTATTAGAACCGCTCACTGGGCTACGAGTAGTGCCACTGACAGTAGAAACTATGCTTTTGATGGATGATGAACCAGTTTCGTTTTTYGAGGAGCTAATGAACAGTTTCCGTCGTCTTTTGAATTCAGGATCTGGCTTTATGCGTGAATCAACCGCCTGCACAGAAAAGAAATGTACGACGCTACTCCATATCCTCGACACCGACATCGTGATTTGGTTTTGACGTAAATATCTTCTCACCCAACGTTGACTAAACGCCTATAATGCCAATGAAAAGGGAGTCGAAACCCTCAAAAAATACAGATTTGTTGGAAACAATCGTTTTTTTTAACTTCTTGTTTGATAAGTTTCATTATCATCATCATTCACTACAGAAGCAAACCTCACATAAAGCAGCGCAGGTGAAAAATGAAAAAAAAAATATGAAAAAAAGTAAAAAGAGACTTAAACGCGCTTAGGTGACACGTAAACGATCGGAGAGCCCCTGGCTTTGCGTGCCTGCACGACTCCTTAATGTTCAGGGTTCAAAAAAAAACAGGAACGGTAACCCATAGCAACAGGTGTGTGGGTGATAAGTATTAGTCACGTGCTTATGTCCCTAAAAACCGAAACCCTTGCACCGCCTTCTGCAAGGGTTTTTTCTTTTTCTGTGCTGTGATGGCTTTTCTCCCCGTGTTTGTAGTTTGGGTATATATAGGATTTTGGCAAGATTAGCGCTACCAACGCTGCCCTTCCACGATAACATAAGCTCCTCGAGAAACACCAGAGAAATCTAGAGCTCTATTTATTTATTTGCAGGCACGAAAGGCCAGTTCAAATACACACACACACACACACACATACACAGGTACATATTATGAGGGCTGTTACGAGGAATAAAGTAGTAAACAACCTGTACTTTTCCACGTTCCTTATTGCATTCGCATCCGTGGCCATCGGTTCTATACTGCCGTGCCCAGCGCATTCCGTTGAATCTGATTCGCCGGCTGTGGAACAACACAAGCTTCAGCTGACTCACGAGCAGGAGGTTAAGAAGAATAATGCTCTGAGGAAAGAGATATAGACAGGTGCAGGCTACCTGGACTTCTTAAAACAGTGTACTTTATTTAATTCAGTTTCTTTCATTTATTCCATTTTATTTATTCCTGGTGCTATTGCGCTCACAAACAGGGAATACCAAAACTTCCAAATCAACCTTTATAATTTAAGATAACTCCTTGGGGTAAACGACTATTTAATCATGTATATAGACCACAACCTCGGAACATATTTATACACCGCTCGTACATATTCCAATATTTAAATAAAACTGTTCTATTGCTTTCTCATTGCTCGTCTTGCTCATCCTGCTCATCTCTGGTCCTGACATTCTCTTGGTGGAACACCGTTTCACGTGATGTAGTGTAACCCTGAAATTGTCGAACGGAAAAAAAAGACAGAAAGAATGAAAAAGGCAAAAAAAAAACAAAACTGCCAATTTCGCCACTTGTAATGAATGATCTTTCTAGCGTCGTTTCACCACTTATATTAGTTGTCACACACAACAAGTGTTATCTTTAACTGTTTTACAAGAATTAACTTGCGTGTTTTCTTGATTGTGCTTTTTATAATCCGATAAATACCTGAAAGACATGTCAGAAGAAAACGATAACATTGAGGTTCAAGATGTTCCCTCTCCCGAACAGTCTATGGGTAGCGACTCTAACGAAAACGAGTCGATGAACAACATTAACGACGATGAGCAGAGCGAATCTAATGATCAGGAAGAAGAACAGGAAGCCGAAAGAGAGGAAGAAAATGAAGAACAACATGAACTGGAAGATGTAAATGATGAAGAAGAGGAAGAAAAGGAGGACGCAGAAGGGGAGGAGGAGGAGGAGGACGAGAATGAGGAAGGAGAGGAGGAAGAGCAAGGAAATGGCAACAGTTCTGCAGAATTAGATAGTTCTAGCGAAGACGATGATGACGAGGAGGAGGAAGAGGCGGAGGAAGAAAGCGATAAACCTAAAGATGATCAAGCAGAGAGCACTAGTATGAATAGTCCAAATGAAGAATTACAAACAGAACAAACTGGCGCTGATACAGCTGGGAACGAAGTAAGTGGTGAAGAAAATGAGAATACTCAATCAGTTAACATGGAAAATGTTAATTATGAGCTTCTACAGAAGCAAGTCAAATATATCATGGACAGTAATATGCTAAATCTACCTCAGTTCCAGCACTTACCACACGATGAAAAAATGTCTGCCATCTTGGCAATGCTAAATTCAAACTCTGATACAGCTCTTTTTTCACCTGTGCAAGAAGCTCCTGTCGCGACGGCTGGAACCATGGCCCCAGCCCCTACAGGTAGTGCCAAAAACATCGACCAAAGAAAACCTCCATTATCGGATGCTCAAAGACGTATGAGATTACCCAGGGCTGATTTGTCTAAACCAATTACCGAAGAGGAACACGACCGTTACACTGCTTACTTGCATGGTGAAAATAAGATTACAGAAATGCATAATATTCCACCCAAGTCAAGATTATTTATTGGTAATTTACCACTTAAGAACGTGTCCAAGGAAGACTTGTTCAGAATTTTCTCTCCATATGGTCATATCATGCAAATAAACATCAAGAACGCCTTCGGGTTTATTCAGTTCGATAATCCCCTAAGTGTAAGGGACGCCATTGAATGCGAATCACAAGAAATGAACTTCGGCAAAAAATTGATATTGGAAGTTTCCAGCTCTAACGCCCGTCCACAATTTGATCATGGTGATCATGGCACCAATAGCAGTTCCACGTTTATTTCTTCTGCTAAACGCCCATTCCAGACCGAATCTGCCGATATTTACAATGATGATAACGGTGCTAATTTCAAGAAGTCCAAAAGACACACACCTTCATGTGTTATATATGTTAAAAGAACCGCGGACCGTACTTATGCCAGTGAGGTATTTAACAGATTTAGGGATGGTACCGGTTTGGAAACCGATATGATTTTCTTAAAGCCAAGAATGGAATTAGGCAAAATGATTAACGATGTCGCATATGATGGTGTATGGGGTGTTGTATTAGTCAACAAAACGCATAATGTTGATGTTCAAACTTTCTATAGAGGTTCACAAGGCGAAACAAAATTCGATGAGTATATTAGCATCTCTGCTGAAGATGCGGTTGCAATTTTTAATAATATCAAAAACAATAGAAATAGTTCCCGTCCCACCGACTACCGTGCCATGAACCATCAACAAAATGTATATGGCGCTCCTCCTCTTCCTGTGCCAACTGCGCCGGCTGTTGTACCACCTCCTCAACCGAACTATTACCAAAATTACGGCATGCCTCCTCCACAACAACAACAGCAGCAACAACCTTATGGCCAATCATATGGAATGCCCCCACCATCTCACGACCAAGGTTATGCGGCACAGGCCCAAATCCCTATCAACCAAAACTACGGTCGCTACCAAAGTTCTGTGTCTGCGCCACCACCTCCACAACAACAACAAATGCCTCAAGGGTATGGTCGTTATCAAGGTGCTCCACCCCCACAGCCTTCTTCCCAAACTCCAATGGATCAGCAACAACTATTGTCTGCTATTCAAAATTTGCCTCCAAACGTTGTGTCAAATCTACTTTCCATGGCTCAGCAACAGCAACAGCAACCTCACGCTCAACAGCAATTGGTTGGTTTAATCCAATCAATGCAAGGCCAGGCTCCCCAACAACAGCAGCAACAGCTGGGTGGATATGCTTCGATGAACCCATCGCCCCCTCCTATGAATAATTACAATGGTCAAAATATGTCTGCAAAATCTCCAGTCCCACCTATGCCACATCAAGGCCAACCCCTGCAGCAACCCCCACAACAGCAACAACAGCAACAACAACCTCCACATCAGCAACAACCCCCACAACAACAACATCATCAGCAACCTGCTGGAAATAATGTTCAAAGTCTATTAGATAGTTTGGCAAAACTACAAAAATAGATTTTCAATTTGCAGTCCTCCTATCCACTTTTCTTCTTGTACATTATACTTGAACTCTTTAATTGGAATGAAAAAACTACGAAAGAAGTAAATTGATATAATTTGCATGAATCCCACACATAAATTATGTTTTAACTGTTTTCCTGCCTGAATTGAACTAGGACTTAATTCTTATCTTCGCTGCATCTCTCAGAACAAAAAACATTTTTGCCCTGTTATAAATTTCTTTTACATTTTTCATTATCAAATGCTATTTGGTCTATTCATTCCACTTACACACCTCTTTCTTTACCTTTCCTTCAGCAAAATGGCTTTATCTAATTCATTATTCTTTTCTCTAGTTAAAATGTTTCTTATGTCCAAACTTTGTAAAAACAACTTTGTAAACAGATAATTAAGTATCTCTTTATTTAACTCACTACGAAAAGGAGTTAGCTTCTCTACGAGGACTTCAACCGAACTTCCACTGGTTTTTCTTGTCTATTTTATTTTAGCCACCTATCAAGCGAATCTTTTTCGTTTCGCAATAAAATCAGAAAGTAACAAAAAAAGGGTCTTGAAAACGTTGAATCAAGTGTTTACACTAAAAAGTAAGATACTCCGTGGACAGTTTCTCAAACTTCCTCATCGATACAATTTTGCCTTGCTCAAACACTTTTACATGGACTTGAACTTTACGGCGAAAACTGTCGAAATAAACGGTGAAACCCATAGAATTCTACTGCAAAACGAAAATGGACCTTGTGCGCTCTTAGCACTTGCGAATGTTCTAATACTCTCCCCAAGTCATACCAAAATTTCTTGTGAGTTAATAAAGTT
The DNA here is from genome assembly GCF_001298625.1 of Saccharomyces eubayanus. Lineage (NCBI taxonomy): Eukaryota > Fungi > Ascomycota > Saccharomycetes > Saccharomycetales > Saccharomycetaceae > Saccharomyces > Saccharomyces eubayanus. The sequence continues at coordinate 165,184 of NC_030975.1, read as the reverse complement.
GGTGAACAAAGGAAATGAAGTCCCTTTAGGAGAACTCGTTCAAGTGCTAGCCAACATCGGTTTACAATTTACAGATAAAGCTGGTACTGACATAAATGAATTATTAACAATATTACCCCAATTACATAAAGGCTTGAACGTTAACCCCAAATTCAACGGATCCTTTGAAAATAGTAAAGAGATGTCAATATTCCGGTTGTTTGACGTTGATCTCGTCCATGGTTGGGTAATCGATAATCGTATAGATGATGCAATAAAAGAAAAAGTATGTCACTACTCTTACGAATCTGCCCAAAGAATCTTAACACAAGCAGCTGATATAAATAGCGGCCTTATGAAAGAAGATAACTCGAAGGAAATCTTGGACGATGCTATGCATATTGAACTTTTTTTGAACGAATCACCAACGCAGTTAACAGACATCGGGCTACGACAACTAAGAGAAAAGACACTGCAGAACACATATTCAATTTTATTCAGAAACGACCATTTCTCTACATTGTACAAGTACAAAGATCAATTATACACACTGGTCACAGACTTTGGGTTTAAGAATTGTACAGGCATCGTGTGGCAGTCTCTAGGTTCTGTAGATGGGTCAGGTGATGCCTTTTTTGCTGGTGATTTCAGTAGCGCAAAGTCAAATGATGAGTCGCCGGCAAATGAGACTGAACATGGCTTTAAAAATAATAATCGGTCATTCAAAGAGGCTCATCAAATTGAAAATGATAGCGAATTGGCTAGACGTTTACAGCAGCAAGAAGAAGAACGTCTAACAATGTTAGAAACTAAGCGAAGGAACTGCCACTCTAGAAAAAAATCAGAAAGCCCACCAAAAAAAGAGGCGTCTAAACGAAAAAGTAGTCCTGCAAAGGTGAAACGGTCCGAAACCTCAAAAAGTGAGTGCATTGTGATGTAGCGAGGTTCCTTTTTATTTATCCACCGGTGTAGCTTCGCAGAAAAACTCTTGGATGTATTCCGATTTGAGTGATGGCAAGTGGCTTCAGCCCACCGATACGCGAGAAATATAGACACTGATCCGGATATACAGAATACCAAAAACGTTAAATAGAAAAGCCTTGTAATTACATCTGCCTTTCTGATTTACAATTGTTTCAGATCAATCATCCGAGCGAGGGTACCAAACGCGAGGCGTCGGAAACAAACTGGGAAATGATTCAAGACATGCCTTTCCACATATTCTGGGCACCAAAACCATTTTACTTTAACACTTTGAATTCCTATTAACGCCATGGTAAAACGGAATTGAAACAGCTTTTATCCCCGATCAGGTATATATAGTAATGAAAACCTGATATAGTATAGAGACAAATAGAAATGTGCGTTAATTAAGATATACGATATATATAGAACACATTTTATTTACGTTTGAGCACAAGATAAATCCATAAAGATATAAAAAAGGAACAGAACACGTATAAACGATTCTCTGATAAAGCTGAATATGAACGATAATACTTCTCTAAGTACGCCGAATAAAGAAGACGATCAGAAAAAGCTTAGAGAACCAGAAGAAAAAAATAGAAGTACTAAAAATATCAATGGAGTTCTCATAAGTAAGGCTAATAACAAAGCACTCCCCAATAAAAATCCGCCAGTTCACAATAAAGCACATAGTAAGAAGGCTATCTCGCCGGGAAGAATCAGGAAGCACAAAGCTACAACATCTCCCACGAAATCACATTTGAAGAGTAAGAAAAAAGATATTTCAGAAAGCGCGATTCCTAAAGAGAACAAGGGCTCATTTTATCAAGGTGCCATTGTTGGTTCATTCCTTGGGGCTGCTGTAACAACCGTTCTGAGTAACCTGGCAGTAAAGGCTTTTCAAAATTAGTTTCATGTGCCCATCACAGCACACAGTGAATTGTTGTGTTCCTTCCATATTTTTTTTTTTTTTTTTAGTTTTAGTGTCTGAAAGATTTATTTACCTATTCCTAGAAAAATTGCCTCTATTTGAATTAGCATTCCTGTTTCTGTAGTTTGGTTTATAGTTGTTTCTAGTATTATCTTCAGGGGTACCAAAAAGTACGTCCTTTTCTTCTTGTGTTAACTCATACTCTAGCAAATTGGCATCCCCCAGTTCCTTTATGAAATCCAAAATTTGAGAGTTTTCATTCGCGAACTCTCGCTGAATCAATTTAATGTTTAAATCAGTTTTCGGATTTCCCCGCTGCACTTGATTTTGAATACTCTGAATGAATTGTTTTTCTTTCCTAGACTCTCTCAGAATGCTCGGCTGACCCTTCAATTCGTCTTCTTTTATACCCATGCTTTGCATATGTTTCGTTTTGTTGTTAGAAATTTTTAATAGCCACATTTTCTTTCTTTCCTCCCTCCACTTTTTAATATCATCGTCAGTAACTAATGCAATAGAAGTCCCAGGAACCAAAACCACCTTTCCTGCGCCTTCGCCTTCTTGTCGCTGCTCATCTTCGTCTTCATCCAGTTCAGAATCAAGGCTGTCTTGGACATTAGAGCTTGGAAAATTTTTTTTCTTTATTATGTTTTCCTCGAATTTAAGTGAAGCTGGAACCCGACTTGTAGGCTTTAAATTTTTTTCACTAGTACCTGTAGCATTCATGTTCTTTTCTTGTTTGACTAGTTTCGTTTTCTTTGCAACTGGTATTGTGACATCTTCATAGCTAATTGACGTACGATAGTTAGTATTACGGTTTTGAGGAGGAGCGGCTTCAAAATATAGTGATGGTTGCTTTGGTATCTCTGGATGATGTGGATACCGTGTATCGTGGTTCGTTGGATGTATTCCATTTTGCGTATAACTTGAAGAATTTTGAAATTCGTATTGGGTCGATTGCGGTAATGGGTGGTAATATTGATTATGGGGAGTGAAAGTATGAAGTTGAGAATTATAATCGGTATTCCAGGAGTTTTCGTAATATGGAGTATTCGAATACAAATTGGAAGAAAAACCTACATTCAGAGTAGGCTCCGTCTTTTGCCTTTTAACCTTTGATTCGTCATAATCATCTGATAATGTTCCTGAGTATGTGGGTTTGGGAAGCCTAGGCTGTCCATCGTTATTCCCGTTTCCAAAATTATTGTAATGCATAACCCACGTTACGTCAAGCTGATCACTTGAGATTTGATAAATATTTAGTCTTGCAACTCCTTTACAATAAATATCGATAGGGCGATGTTTGTCTATGTAAAAGCTATGCAGATATTAAATTTACTATTGAAAATTTTAGTTTGTTTTCCGACTGCGATGGCCGTTTCAGCCGCACATCAACCAATTTGAGACTGTTTGGAAAACAAGAATAATGATCGATAATGCGTTCGTGGGTAGTTCATGTCGGTTACTTTGGCTAGGTTAAATGAAATAGCATGATATCCAGTCAATCGAACAAACCCCTTGGCTTCTCAACTTGCGTAGGGCCCAGCCCGCCTTCCTCTTCCTTATCGTCCTGACTTTTGTTATTATTTGAACCATTTCTAGAATGCATCAGACCCTGTAAATGCTTTAGTTTCTCTCTCTTTAGCATTTCTCTCTTGTTGACCTCGTTGGACGAAACCCCGTCATCCGAAGTTGGTAATGTTCTTCCCCAAGTCACTGTGGTATCGGCTCTTTTTGCGACGGTTGACTCTTGGGAAGCATCTTCGGCTCCATTACGAATATCGTTTCTAGACCTCTTCAACGCATTAGACTGGTAAGCTTCACTACCTTTAAGAATCCTTTCCTTATTCACATTTGTATTAACCAAAATGTCCTGCTCGAACAGGCTCTTTCCTCCGTAACTCATAGTTTGGCTCTGCTCTTCTACAAATAACTTCTTTGCCGTGTTATTTCTATAGCTCTTGGTAACCGCATTACCACTACCTGGGACAAGAGATGATGTTTTTAGAGGACTCTTCCGAGTGCTAGTGACGGAAGTTGACTGGGTTTCTCTATGAAGCGCAATCCTACTCCTTAGCGGGCTTTCATACCCTTCTTTGACTTCTTGCTTTCCGGTTTCTTCTTTGGGGCCCGAAATGGCTGCCTTTATATACTTCCCTCCCATTGAATCATCGGTGATGTTACTATCGGTAACTTCAACTAATTCTAGCTTCACACCTGGCTTCTGCATTTGCATCAGAATAGGATCTCCTGGATGACAGAACCATAAACTTATATTGTCATTTCCACCTTGTGAACTTTTCCAGGATGGGCTAATGGTTATAAAGTTTTTGAAGTCTTTTAGCTTAAAAACAATGCTTTTTGTATGTTCTTTACGCTTGCTATGTGATCGCTTCTCTTCTTTTTCATCGTCTACGGTTGTGAAGAGGCAGTAATGTTCAAGGTCTAATGTGCTAATAGTGTTGCTCATACTTAATGCATTTCTCAATAGGTCATTATTTTTTCCGTACACTGCTTTAGTAAATGCTGTTATGCTCAACTTGTGGACGTTAATTTCTAGTTTTACCTCGTCAGTCACGTTTACATTGCAGTTATCTAGAAAGTTTTTTAACAGTGTTGAGCTGCAACAGACGTAATTTATTTCGTCAGCAGCTGTTAGTTGATTTCTTTTCCGTATGTCTGATTCAACATCTTCATTAAATAGAGCAGATGTTAGTTCACGTTCAGTACTTACGAAAACCTCCAATAGTTTAGGGTCCAACGGCTCTTGCGGATTCCGATCGGAAGCTGCGGTTCCAAAAACGTCCAAAAATTTTCTTTTGTACTTCAAATCGATTATAATAGGATCATATTTAATTGGCTGAAACTGAGGACAGTATTCTTTTACTATCAACGAATCCATTTCAATTACTACAATCAACCTATTTGCGAGCGACTCAGGACATGTAGAAGTATTATTGACTGCAATAGTGAATGATTTTATGCCGTCGCTGTCTGGCTTTCTCGAAATAGTTGTCAAGTGCTTTCCATTAACTCGGAAGGAATATAGTTTATGGTTATCACCGTACGTATCGTCTATGACTTGGATCCCATTCTCCCCAAACACGATTTCATGAGGCTTAAATTCGTATCCTTCAAAAAAACTCTTCTCAAATCTGATCTGACAAAGCGTGGTATCAGTTTCATTCATTGACCACGCGATCAACTCATTTGTCGTCACAGTAATCTTGATATCATCTTGAATTGTAGATAGAACATAAATCGCACGAAACCAGATATTCTGCTTCCCCGGATCTGTGATGGTTGCCCTGAATGACATGTATCTACTGCTTGGATCTTGTCACGCTGTCGTACACTATAAAAACATGTAAGTATAATTTCGAAGTCATCTTTGATTTACAGGAACTTCATGCCCTTTATTATTTTCGCGTTACTGTCAAACGCGCCGCTCTCGGCTAATGCACGCACAATAATGATATATAATGTAAAGTTAAATACTTAAAAGTGATTTATAATCTATATAAAGAATTACTGGCCTTGTAGGATTCACTGCTTTCGTTCCATTTATTAGCTAGTTTCTGGACCGTTCTGGGTCTGGTCTCGAAGTTATTCTTTTGATTCTGGAGAATTTTCCTTTTTTGATTTTTGTTTAATTTTTGACTTAGATTTTTTGCCTTTCTTCTTCTTCTTAATGACTATAACCTCCTCAGCATCACTAAAATCATTTTTATTTCCGTGTTCATTGAGTTTGCCTTCCGAACGGTTTAATTCTTTATCATCATCTTCTTTAAGGTCACCTCCTTGCTGTGATTCTTTTACCGAATTACTCGATGTTCCGAAATTGGAAAAGTCAAAATTTTCAAGTTTGGAACGCATTTTCAGATTGATTTTGTCTATCTTAGTAGATGTGGTAGATGTTTCATTGCCATGAAGATTGGGAGAAACTTCCTTCTTCTTCGAGGTGATTTCAACAACAGGTTGGTCGGATAAGACCTGGACTCTTTTCTTCTTCTTCTTCTTCTTGCTCTTCTTTTCCTCACCGTTTTCAACTGTAAACAGGCTCAAGGATTTCAAGTCATTATCCTGTCTATTTAACCTGATAGTCTCCGGCTTAGTTTTAGAGCTATCATCTTCACTCAAAACTAATAAATCTTTTGATTTCTCAGCGTTTCCTTCATCTTCTTCATCAAGGTAATAAGGATTTGTCATGCGCTCTTTTTTTCTCTCAATCTCAAACGGATTGTCATGATCGTTCAATTTCTCCTTTTCTTCATACGATGTATCTGAATAATCAATATATTCTGGATCACCCTGTTCGTCCATTGATGTATCCGAAATCAGGTCACTACCCATCGAGTCACTCTTTTGATCATCTAACAATTCATCACATTCCTCCTTAGTCAAAAATGGAGTCTCTAAATCAATGGCCTCATCTATTTCCAACTTTGATTGAGTACCACGCGCGATTGGTGCCAGTTCATAGACATTGAAAAAACTTGGTAGAACTTCACTTAGTAACATTGGCAGACCGTCTGAGTCCTCCTCTAAAGCTTCTAAACTTAGCTTTAGAAATTCTAAAACTTCAACGCTTCTTTCTTGAACTTCAAATGTACTTGAAAAAGATAAGTTTTCAAAAAACTTTATTAGTTCCTTTAACATCAGTTCAACTTCAATGCCTTTATCCTCTTGAACATTGTTACACCAGTTACTGAATATTTTAAGGAGCGCTAAAATCAACACCTCCTGTACACTGTGAGAATAGTAGCCGGTGTTACCAATCATTACTTTTATCAAGTCATCACCATTCTCCACAAGCGCAGAAAATTCACCAAGACACCAAATACACTCTCTCATTATGGTAGGCAACTGTCTGTTAATACTTTCCTCTGAAATAAGTTTTATGATATTGGTAATAGTTACTTCCCTCATTGAGGGAACTTTTATCATTAAGTTTCTCAATTGTTCTCCAATTTTATATCCAAGAGTCTTGTCAGATATTTCTTGACAAAGCATGGCTAAATCGATTATAACTGCATTGTACCATTCAAAGTCATTGACACTGGAATAGTTGTCACCAGAACAAATGGATATAATAACGTTGACCATTTTGATCTTGTAATTTTCTGGTATTATAATGGGGATTCTTTTTGATCTTTCATACACGACATTACCGGCTTGTAGAATGACCACATCTTCATCCACAAATTGTTTCATCAATGTCTGAATGATTGGTTTTAGGTTATCTTCATTGACAATACCTTCGACTAACTCAATTGCCTTTGACCTAATGGAGACATCAACGTCGGATAGTAAGCGTATGATCAGTTGATCGAACCGAGAAATAAAATCTGTATTGATTTTACCAATTTTGTAAAACAATATACAACTAATGTATCTTAAATTTGGATCTTGAGAATCACAAAATGTGTGCAGCCTCTCTAAGCAGGTCATTGCAGTTTCGAAGTCATCTTCTTCTAACATATTTCCCTTAACAATACAATTGACAGATTCGTAGATCACGGAAGTCGCGACAGTACTATCCATCAATTCTAGTATTTTTGGTAAAAGCTTCGCTCTTAATTTCGGTTCCACTTGTGAAAGATTGGTAAACAACTTCAGTAATCTTATAATAATCCAATTGTTGTCAATGCTAACTAAGATTTCATACAATAAGGGTGAAAGTTGAATAAACGGTTGTGGATTTTTTTTTGAAAGCTCGCAAATGACACTCACAGCGGCAGAGACCACAGAGATATCATCATCGTCCAGCTTAGAAACAAATTTATCGAAATTGTCTCTTAAAGCCTCTGGGTATTGCAAGAAAACTTTAAATAAGGCAGTTATTGCCTTCTTTCTTATGTATGGCCTAGTGCTGTTCAGCATAGTGAAAAGGTCATCAGCTATATCTCTTGCTAATGAGGGGGTGATTATTGTAGAAAGGCCACTTAATGCAATTCCAACCTTCACGACATCATTGTTTCCATCATATTTCAGGTCTTTTTTCAGTAGATTGGTGGCAAGCATTAAAATATCAGAATCTTTGTAAAATGATTGTGAGGCACCTAGATAACCAACACGTTTTTGCTGAAGTTTATTACTGCTCATGACTTCCAAAATATGAAAGTTGCACCATGCCATATCAAAGCCATACATCTCCAAATAGGTCAATTTAAGAACCGCATTTGTTTTAGAATTCAAGTCTGGAGAGTTTACTTCTTCCCGACACTCACTTAACACTTGTTTGAAAAATTGGTCCAGCTTTTCTGGTGTTTCGTTATGAGACCTAATACCCTTGATCAGATCTTTCAATGATTTTTCAAAGAAAAACCCAAAGGGACGTAGCCTTTGCCTAATATCCTCTGTCCCTGGAGCATATAAAGAAGTCATTGCGATGTAGTACCGGTTTTATTTAAATTGCGATCACTGACTTCCTCTGCCTCAATGTGTCTTTGTATGTTCGTTTTCTTTTTTTTTTACACCAAAAGGTCGTTACATAACTCGTTTTTTCTCAGTCTGGATATGCCCTTTTAATGAGAATCAAGAAAGAAAAGATAAAGGGCTTTTGATCATAATAGGATGGACTCAAACAATTACTCCCCTATTTAAGCACCAAATAGTAGTTAGTGGAAACATATGACTATCAAGATATTGACGCCCTTTTCCGCCCACTTCATACAATATGTGCTTTCTATATGAAATGCTTTTTGCTATCATTAATTGAGTCTTATTCATAAATATATATATAGTATGACTTTTTTAATTAAATGGTAACCTATCCCACTCGCCATACTTCCAGAGCAACTATAGAGAACTTATTGCCTTCTGCACTTAAAACATCATTACCATACGTTAGACAAGGGTTCGATACACCGTGGAGGAGCCCATCATCGCACAAAAGGCCATAATGGCCATCACCTGCACCCATTGAAAGAAATTTAGACGTACAGTATATAGCAAATTCATTAACTCCCGTGAACGGATAACCCGAAAATCTCCATCTTTCCTCTCTGTCTTCTTTCTTAGGATCCTCCTTTTCAGATATATTAACATCAGGCACTTTGTCTAGCTTCCATAAGAAGCACTCTCCGTTCCCAGTATACTGTCTGTGTTCGTTGGGATGAAATGCTTCATTGCTATAAGCTCCAAAGATCCCGTTCTTACGATCCTTTATTACTAATACGTACCCCACTCTTCTAAACTCTCTACTATCTGGAGCAACGTTACTATATAGAGAGTGCAGTGAAGACCCGTGTTGCTCAAGACTATATAAAAGATTCCACTCTGTGTACAGTTGTATTCTTGTAGGCATTAAGGATCTTATTTCATCGCACATTTCAGGAGTAAGGAGCTTGTTTTTAGTTGAGGGAAAATAGCCATTCAGCGTCACTGATGGTAAGGTGCAGTCCTCGACCATGGTTCTATTAGATGTCGTTTTTTTTCGAAAAGGGTTATGATTATCTTTCATTTGGGAGGGGGATTGGTTTGCTGTAGTGTAGGCAGTGGAGTCTGAAGAATCTGTACCCCCAAAGGAACGTTTGATTTTGAATATAGCATCTTTTACTCCAAACATTTTGCTCTCGTTAACTAATAGATGGCCTTGGCTGAAGTACCGGAAGTCAGGAATGCTGAATACTTTAGAAGATAAAAAACCGCTTCGTTTACTGTAGTCTTCCTTCTCTTTTTAAATAGGGTTTGATGTTGCCATCGTTAAAGGCATATGGCACGGTTCGGACTGCGCGCAGCTACAGGGATATTCCTATGTGACACGATTTTCTGGCTGTTTCATCACACAGGCCTCAATTATAAATGGGAGCAAAGCCCTCTTCGCATATTTGTTTGATCCAGTCAATTGCTTTCTTACGTTATGTGGTATGATTGGTTATATATGAATGATTTATTTTATATTATACATCGAGAGATATCGCCTTCCGGCGTCAACTACTTAGTTCATGGACTTGATCAACTTGTTGATGAATTCTTCACGGTTACCGAAAGAACCACCTTGGACAAAGTGCTTGAACTTTCTTGGGACACCCCAACCACCAGATGGGTTGGACAACTTGAATGGCCACAAAAAGTTGTTGGCTTGCTTGAAGTGTGGGCCAACRGTGATGATTTCGTGAATCAAATCGTCAATAGACAAGATTCCGTACTTACCCAAGTTAGCTTCAATGATAGCGTTGTCGGACAATGGGACTCTTTGCTTGTTGATCTTACCGAAACCTCTCTTGTAGACTAATTGTCTGATGGTAGAGTAGGATGGGTAACCGTAAGCAACGTATGGTTCAATCAACTTCAACAATTCCAAAGTGGCCTTGGTGACCTTGACAAAGGTACCGGAGTTGATTCTAGTCAATCTTAGCAATTGTAGAACCTTTCTTGGCTTAGGTGGGATCTTGTTGATACCCTTGATTCTAACGACGAAGACTAACTTACGTTGAGCTTCAACGTAGTAAGAACCAGCAGCCTTAGCATCACGCTTGGCTTGAATGATGTCTCTTTCAGCAGTTTCGTATTCCTTTTGGTAAGCGGCGTTTCTTTCCAAAATGATGGCTCTCTTTTCTTTGTTGGCCTAAGAAAATGATATTAAGAATTTAATAATTTATGCTTGTTAGTAAAAAAAATTTTTTTTAAGTGTTCACATATTATCATCTTAGTCAGTGAGAGTGCACGGTATAAATTTTACAAAACATTCTTTCAGCATGGTTTTACATCTTTTTAGCATTTTCACATTTTTTGTTTCTTAATTGGTCAGCCGAAAGATGGTGATTAAACGACAGCATTGTCAAAGACTAGTCGAGAAAAAGGAATGGTTTTCATCACAAAAAAAAGAAATTAACAAAAAATAGTTGAAGACTAATTATCAATAGGAAATTTATCCGAATTGACATATGCCAAGTAAATGTAAAACTGAAGAAAAAAAGTCTTCTTGGTAAAATATTATATCTGTGAACTCACTTGAAAATGAATGATAATATTTTTATAAGCGCAGTAAATCAACATACAGCTTTACGAGCAGTTCTTTCGGCGGCAGTTTGCTCAGCGGTCTTTTGTTGGGCCTTAGCCTTTTTCAATTGAGATTCAGGAGTCAAGATTTTTCTAAAAAAAAAAAATGTTAGCATGAAAGTTCAATACGGATCAAAGATGCAGTTACATCGAATTGAAAACACCACTTTTCATTCGATGGAAGGGAGATGCAGAGACATGTTGGAAATAATCTATTAATGAAATTATTGGTGTATCACAAGTAATAGATATTAACAAACAATGCCTTTGTTCATAGAAATGAAAATCCCCTACGAAAGATATTGAGAAGATGTACTACTTCAAATAACTCGGTTCATAAAATCCAGTCAGAACAAACTGAACTGAATCAGTCAGTTGTTTTTTCTTCACTAATTTTATCATCCAATCGCTTTTCCCTGGAATATCAATACATCTGGATATTTCAATATTCTAATGTAACCGATATTAATTAGTTACCCAATGGGCCACGTTAAAAGTTTCTGACATACTGAGAAGACATTGTAATTTTGGTGAGACCTGTGGTTTGGTTTAAGTTAGGCGTATCCAAAAGTAATTCTATATGATTAACAATAGTGTGTTCTCAAAGAATAATGATGAAATATTTCACTTTATATATGAATTCCCAAATGGGTATGTGATTTTTAAAAATGGCGACTCTCTGGTCAATTCCCAAAAAAAAAAGAAAATGAATCCAAAGTAGGGTGAGAGTGGGTTGAAGGAAATGTACGGATTTTACAAGCGGTTTTTTTCTCCACGTCCAAAAAATATATTAATCGATAAAAATAGCCTCCGCATAAAACGGCTTAATGAAAAAGTAACAAGCCCTTCGAGAAAAATAAGAAAAAAGCAACCACGTTTCTGTGATGATCAGTGGAGCAAAAAGTTACAGCAGCGTAACTGAAATATGAACGGAGCAGGTGGTGTGGCTGTCGGGGCACAGCACCCAGTCAGGGACTATAATCATAGTACTGACCAAGAGTACCAAAGATTGAGAAAGCTAGCTGACGACGCATATAAGAAAAGAGACCAGTTAAGTCATGAATCGCAAACTGCTTACCAACAGGGTGATAAGAAGTCGGCTCATGAGCTAAGCGAGAAGAGTAAGGCGCAACTGAAAGTTGCAGAGGATTACAACATGCAAGCAGCCGAATATGTGTTTGTGGAAAACAACGCCGACTCTTCTAGCAACGAGATTGATTTGCATGGGCTATACGTCAAGGAAGCCCTATTTATTCTTCAAAAAAGAATCAAATTCGCTACCGACCACAATGAACCACAACTGAACGTCATTGTTGGGAAAGGGTTGCATTCGCAAAACGGGATCGCTAAGCTCAAGCCGTCGATTGAAGAATATTGTGCTAAACATGGTATCAGGAACCATTTGGAAAAGGGCAACTCTGGAGTGTTGGTACTTGAGTTGCAAGGTGTGCAAATCCCGGGAAGTAGTACCGGAATGGCTGCACCCGCCAATAATTATAATGCTCAACCTCAACCACAATACAATAACAATGGAGGTCAACCCCAAGGTCAAGCCAATAACAACAATAACAATAACAATAAGGACAGTACCTTGGCTAGTATATTTAAAATATTTTGCAGCTGTATACAAAGTCTGACATGAAGATAGATAGGATGTTTTGTATGTACGTTTGTTTATAGCGACAAAAAGAAATGTATCATTACACAGTATTGTGAGTTTAGATTTCTATCGATACCCATAAAAACACCAAGGAAATAAAAGAGATTATTATCAACGAGTCCAACTCCGCGATGGCAAGTTTGGTACGTGAATATACTTCATCGTAAAGATATACGGGGAATGGAGAAACCCGCGGTCTATTCTTCAGAATGGAAATAACAACATTATTTTCGTTCAGTTGCTCATTGTAATCATCTATCAGACGCTGGAAGTTTTGCCCGTAGCTTGGCTTCTCTATCTCGATGTAGCATTTTATGCATGACAACTGGCTCTCCAAAAAACCGATCATTTCCTTCCACTTTACGACCTCATTAGTTAAAAAAAGCAGTTCCCATTCTAAAAAGAAGTAATTATTATTTAATGTGCACAACCTTCTATGCAACAACCACGACTGCTGCTTCCTTTTGCAAGTCACCAGGTAGCTACGAACCATGTATAAGCTTGGCGCCACCTTTCTTGCCACACACCCTTTGAACATTCTTTAGTCGTTCTTCTTTATCTCTTGTCTCAAGCCAAGGAATGTCTCCAGTAGTCTTCCCTTGCTGTGATTCTCATATCCTATGATTCCCTTTGATTAGCGCGGCTAAATTTGTTGCTATGTTTTCACACCGCACTGCACCTCCCCCCGCATTTCCCGGAGTTTTTTTTTTTGATTGGGGTAATTTGGAGATCGGCGGCTATTGGCGGGGAAGAAAACGCAACACCTGGCATATATAAACAGGTAGTGTTTGTTGTAACACAGGAATAGGGRGTGGTAAAAAGAGGGCCGTTGAACCAGTTACAAGAGACCAAACAAACAAACGGAGTCATGGGTATTCCTATGCAGATATATCAGGGCCAGAACAGGGTGCTATTTTACGACAGGAGAAGTCAGAACGAGCCAGATGAACGTGTTAATCGGTATTGTTACTACACTGCAAGTAACGACTACCCACAGCTGCCAAATGCGATAAAGGAGCAGATTTGTCGGTTTTTGTCGAGCAGCCTGGGAGAAAATGATTTGGAAGCGGAAAACTCGGTTGAGGACGAGGAAGAGGTTGAAGATGGTCCTCGAAGTGACACAGGATTGGAATTTGTTAGGATTAATAACCATTTTTCTTCCCATGACTTGCGAAGTTTTAAAAGTTATAAAAATTTTAACAACGAGTACTGGATGTTCTATTCTGACGAAACAGATGATAGGAAAGTAGTGCTGTATGATTTTAAGGATCAGCATTTCATCGTCATTAAGCAGCAATTCCATGGCCAGCTGAACTTATTGTTGTCGAACACAATAACCTGTATGGACTGTAATTTTGATTATAATACAAGCACCGTTCAAGTCCTGATTGGTTTTCAGAATGGAAAGCTCTTAAAACTATGCTGTGACTTGAATGGAAACGTTAATAATCACCTACTTCTGAAGGACCCTTCAACTTCCTTTTATCAGCATGGGAGAAATCGGTCTATACTAAATGTTTGGGCAGGTTTGCTGCCCCATTTTGTTGTATCATTTGGTATGGAAGAGGGACTGCTAATAACTTCTCTGAATCACCAGCAAGCAAACGGGGATTTACAGAGTTTCAAAACAAGTTTTGATTTACCTAGAAATCTAGGAAGTGCCACAAATGCCAAGTCCGTTTTAAATTTTCCACAGTTTACTCTATACAAGGGAGACAGCTTGATATGTCACTGTGATAATGTCTTGGAGCCTACTGATTCTGCAAACAAGGAATTAGATTTTATGTTGAAAATAGATGAATGTGTTCAAAATATAGATTATCTTTCAAGAACAGACCATGTCCTGGTTGAATCGAACTTGAGATATCTCTCGATTCCAGTACCAAACTCTACCGACGATCCTAGCTCTATTGAAAACAATAAAGAAATTTGTCCGATCTTCTACAAGACACAAGAACTTAATATGCATGATCCAAGAACAGGGCGCCAAACAGCAAACAATGGCAAGTATATTTTTATAACAGAGCAGCATCTTTACGGGACGGCGCTCTCGGTATACAAATATTCGACATCTTTCGAACGGTGGTCGTTTGTTGGTTATTCAGATATCAGGGCTAAGTATGGCATAAAGAATGTGAAAGACATTTTTGTAGGTAATTGCCCCTCCATAAATAGCCCAATTGTGGCCATCCTTACTGATGATAATAACATTCAAACAATTCTTCTTAAATAGAGGCTAAAAAATGTAAATAAACAAAGGGTTTTAATATGTATATATTTCAAACTTCCACGTCTAACTTATAGTAGTGATTTTGTTTGTCACTGGTGTTTTTTTATTTCATTAGGTGATATCATGGTGACTACTATATCATTAAAAACCCGGAGTTGCGGAAAGTAAAGAAAAAAAAAAACCATGAAAAATTTCATAGGCCGAGAATCGGGAAAGTGGCTTTCTTTTAGTCAGAACGAATAGTTTTTTGATTATTAAGACAATAAATGTAAATGAAAGCCACGGATTCTATACTGAAACAATACATTCAATAAACAAACGTTGTGGACGGAAAATCGGGAAATTACTTACAGAAATAACATTCGGCAAGAATGACGGCGAAGTCCATTAAAAGCATAACGTCCGTTCCAATATCAATGTCAAAAACTGGAAAGATGAGGTTGACGGCATCTCCAGATAACCTGGCGTCTATGATGTCCAGAGACCAAAATAAGCTCATTCATCTGGACCCCGTTCCATTTTTCAAAGACAGACATGAAATCAAACCATGGTTACAAAAGATCTTTTACCCGCAAGGTATAGATATTGTCATCGAGAGGTCAGATTCTGGGAAAGTCACTTTTAAATGCAGATCAGTACGATCTAACATGAGGCTGAATCCTGAATTCAAAAGTACATCTTCAAGGTCGCACGCATGCCCATTTAGAATCAGGGCCGCCTTTTCTGTACGGTTACAGAAGTGGAATGTGGTTGTCATGAATAATATACATGCACATGAACTGAGGTTTGATTTGATCACTAAGACAGATGACTATAAAAAATTCAAGGAAACCCTCCGCCAGAAACGTGATGAAAAGGCAATCAAAACCTTTGATGAGCTGGAATATAAGGCCAGTCTAAACTTACCGCTCGTGACACCGATTATCTCCTGTGACTGTGGTCTGACCAAAGAAATTGAAGCTTCCAATAATATATTTCTTCCGATATCAAATCCTTCTTTGACGTCTAAAAAAAGCGTGCTCAAAGCTAATAAGAATTCCGTCTCTAAGGCAAAATCTAAACAACCAGAAAATTCAAAGCCTGGGCTAAGGCTGAAAACGCAATTAGATTCAACCCTAGATGCAACTGGATTTTTAGATGATATCAAAGTACAAAGCGCTTTTGTATCGACAGGAAACGCCGAGTCACTAATGGACTTGAACGAGATCGACTTCACTAATATGTTTAATAACAATAGTGCTATCCCAAATTCCAATCAAGGTCTGATGGATTTCTCAGTGGATCCCATTACAGGACCTTCTTCTTCCCTATTTCCTTCAACGCCCATAGAGCCTTTTTCACAAAACAATGTGACATTAGCTATTTCGGAGTCAATAGCATCTTCTTCTCCAAATTTCATGGAAATGAAGGCTCCTTACGAGGACGAGATCATGGATCTTCTCAAAGATAATAAAAGCAATGCACCAACCTCTGACACAGATATCAATACAGATTTAGGGAAGGATATAAGCGATAGTCTTGGCATGCTAAACTATAATTATGAAGCATTGCTTCAGTTTAATGATAACGAATTTAGTGAATTGAAGTCTATCGATCCAGCACTAATATCAAAGTAATAATGTGGCAATTTCCATACATTCTTAAATATAGCTACGCTATTCAGATGGCGTGTCCAATAAGGAGAACAGCATAACCGGGGATATTCATAATTCTCACAAACAAAACGAAGAAGTATTTACATGGTTCTTAAAGTTATAAGAGAAGGCATTATACATTTAAATGGGCTTGGTTACTTTTACCGTATATAGTCAATGGAGCACAATACAGTTAAGACTTACTTGCGCCCATTATATACTTTTTCTGCATTAATGTTCTTTAAGTATTAACGGGGTAGAAGGCATGAGTGTACCGCTTGTCGACTACTTCACTCAATTGTACTAGGTAAAGGCTTACATAGCGAGGGACTATAAAGGAAGGTAAAGATACTCGACACTCCGCTTTCACACGCAAGGGTCAAATAGGCATGTTTCTCGTCTTCGTTAGAAAGCTTTTTATAAAACTGAACGCCCTTTTTTGTAAATATGAAATTGTATTAAAATGAATTGTAGTATAGAAGATATTTAATGTAAGCTCTTTCTTCTCTCCTTCCTTTTATTTGCAATATGAACTAGCTTATGACAGACAACAACAAGGTGTCTGTTACATACAGAGAAAAAACTATGCCAGATTTTGGTTAAGATAAAAAAGAAAAGGACGGCAGAAAAAAAAGAATGAAAAAGGGTTTTTGTATATTTTTGTTAATGGAATTTAAAAATCGTGGAAGTATTCCGCATATGGATCATCACCCTGGATACCGTAATCTAATTGCTCTTCAGGATACTGATCAAACAAAGAGGTGTCACCAATGCCTGATGTGATAGGGGGCTCGTATGGAGTTTCGATGTCCTTGGCCAATAATCTTTCCCATACCACTTCACTAAACCATGGGTGGGCTTTAATGTCCTTGGAACCGCTTTGCAAATTACCGATTCTTCTTGTTAAGTCTGCAGTAATTAGCTTACTTAGTAAATCCACGACATCAGGATGGAAATATGGCGGATATATGACTTTTCCTTGTAAAATCTTCTCATACGTCTTCATTGGCGTAGTATCATAAAACGGTGTATAACCAGCTAACATTTCGTAGATTAGAACACCAAGAGACCACCAATCCACGGATTTATTATAAGGCTTTGTGGTAATAACTTCAGGAGCAATATAATCCGGAGTCCCACAAAGAGTCCATGTGACCGTTTGCACCTCTTTAGCGAACCCAAAATCGGTTATCTTGATATGGCCATTTCTGTCCAACAAGATATTTTCTGGTTTCAGATCCCTATAAATGATATTATGGCCATGCAAGTATTCCAGTGCCAATATGACTTCTGCAGCATAAAATTTAGCTACAGGATTGGGGAACCTTTGGGATTTTCTTAGCAGTGAAAAAAGTTCACCACCCTCGATATAATCCATTACCATAAAGATATTCCTTGCATCTTGGAAAGTCCCCCACATTCTAATCAAAAATGGATGCTCGACAAGCTTTAGCATACGTCGTTCATCATTAGTATGTTCGACTTGTTTCATCTTCACAATCTGCTGCTTTTTTAAAACCTTTATAGCATAATAACGTCCATTGTGGACGGAACGTACCAGATGAACTCTACCAAAAGATCCAGTACCAAGCGTTCTCATGATTTGGAAGTCGTGTAGTGTATACTTACCTTTGGAAATCAGGGATTTCTGAGGCAGTTGAGATGGCAGCAGTTGTTGATGATGTTGTTGTCGCTGTTGCAGGTCATGATGCGGTTGCGGGAAATCTTGTTCGTGCGTATTTGCATTTTGTTGCTGCTGTTGCTGTTGCTGTTGGATTGACTGACCAACTGGTTGAGGTTGTCCCGCAACGAAATCCATAGCGACAATGTTCAACCGTATGATAGTATTTAACCTGAATGAAGCTGCTGTTTGTGCCGGCTATATACTGGTAGAAATTTTTTTGTTTTCCGTCGTTATTGTCTCGTGATAATATTTCAGTCACGACTATAGGGCAAGCTGTCTATCGCAAATATGAATTGACCGCTGTATTGTATAATATCTTTATCTTAAACTTTCTCAAGACATATATTAATCTTGATGGACCGACCCTCACTGGTGGCCCTTTTTTCATTTAAAAAAAAAATTGGCCAAAAGAGACTCCCCCTTAATTTCCCTGCCGAAGTAAAAAAATAGTACTCATTTAAAAATAATGTGATTCTATCTTTGTTTAATAGGCCGAATGTAGAAACAGTAGTTGTGAACTCGATGATGGATTTGCGTGTATGTATATAGGTGTGTATATATATATGTGTGCGTGTGTGTGTGTGTGTGTGTGTGTGTGTGTGTGTGTGTGTGTGTGTGTGCGTGATATATATTGCTTATAACCAAATCGATTGGCCGGCTGGTTTATCTTGAGGTGGTTGCTGCGAATTAGATCTCATTTGAGGTTGTGCAGATGCTTGATTAGTATTGAAATTATTGGCGCTTACTTGCGGAGGATACTGAGTGACCCTGGTGGCAGCCATGGGGACTGGCTGCTGCTGCTGCTGCTGCTGCTGCTCCTGGGAATCCCTATGCTGCTGCTGCAGTAATGGTTCAGGATAATAATTTGGTCTTTGTCCACCCGGTTGCTGCTGCTGCTGCTGCTGCTGCTGTGGTTGTGAACTTTGGCCCTGTTGTTGCGGTTGCTGTTGTCTCAGGTTTTCCATGCCTTTATCCAGTGCATTCAACAGTTCTTCTGGTAAAGAGGAAGCTGCGTTATTATTCAAAATGGTTTGTTGTTTGATTTCTTCTGGCGAAGGATTGTGTTTGTCTTCATTTTTATAGTAGTGGAAATGAGTAGGGAACTTCTTCATAGCTAGTAGCTTAATCTTGTTGAAGGTTTCAGACTTGTTGTCGGCGCTGCTTGCGCTATTCGCGTTGTTATTTACGTCTGAGTCGCCCTTTTCGATGAGTAAGTCTCTTTGCTTTTCCACCATTGCCTTTGTGTAACGCAACATTGTCCAATCGAACAAGTGGTCGTTGTGGTACTCCAGTTTGATGCTCAAATCCTTGAATAGTCTCGCTAAGAACAAATAATCTGGTTTCTCATCAAACTTCAGGTTCTTACAGTAAGACATGTATTCTTGGAACTCTAGCGGTAAACCAGAACATAAAGTTTCCACGCTGACGTTCAGTTTCTTTTCCATAATACGATCATACTTTTGTTTCTTGGTGGTGGCTTTCAAACCTTGCCATGGCAAAGAACCTTTACAGAAGTAGATCAAGACGTAACCTAGCGATTCCAAGTCATCTCTTCTACTTTGCTCTATACCAAGATGTGTGTTAACACTTGCGTAACGAGCTGTACCGGTCAAGGATTTGTTTTCTCTGTAGGGAATATGACGATGAGTGTTGAAATCTCGATACTTTTTGGAAAGACCGAAATCAATAACGTGAACGGTGCTACCACGGCGTCCTACTCCCATGAGAAAGTTGTCTGGTTTGATATCTCTGTGAATGAACGATCTGCCATGTATATATTGGATGCGGCAGAACATCTGCAACGCCAGCATGATAACCGTTTTGAAGGAAAATCTTCTGTGACAGTAGTTGAACAAGTCCTCCAATGATGGGCCTAGAAGGTCGATAACCATGGCATTGTATTCGCCCTCTCTGCCGAACCATCTGATGAAAGGAATCCCCACGCCACCGCTCAAGTATCTGTAGACACGGGATTCGTAGTCCAATTGAGGGTGTCTTGATCTAATGGACTCCAGCTTAATAGCCACTTCTTCGCCGCTGATCAAATTTGTACCATGGTAAATGTCACCAAAGGAACCGCTCCCAATCTTCCTACCAATACGAAATTTTCTTCCTACTCTCAAATCCATGATTTTAATGTATCTGTTCTATAAATATATCTTTTCTTTTTTGTTATTTTTTTAGTCGAAATATACTGCAGGTCTTCGACTTTTTTTTTTCTTCTTGTAACCTAAAAATTTTCTTAAGTACCTGATGTAGAGAGGAGTGCTAGTATGATGTCTTGTTACCGCTGAATGCTTTCCTCGAGAGTCGAACCTTCTTTCTGTTTGTATTCTGACCGTTCCATATATGTGGTCGTGTTTCAACTTTTTTTCTTCCTCTCCTTTTCCTCGTTGCACCAAAAATTTCTCCAGAAAAAGAAATTTAAACGTGGGTTGGGGTGACAAAAGTGAAGACAACCACTGGAGAAGGCGCTGAAACCGGGCGATTATGGCGCCGGACCCTGGCCACTACATGGGAAGCCATGAGGCACTGGTTAATCCCGTTTAGAATTGCCATATGTATGGTCCTGGTGTGCGCAACTGGTTTCCCTTTTGTGGTGCCATGACGGGTAACCAGAAGCACGTGATCGTGGTATATTATCTTCGTCACTTGGAACGGTTCCTATGTATAGAGGACAATAGCGAACTTAATCTAATATTATAGTGTGTTGTTAATAAGGGGCGTTAGGAGAGGCGTATGCGAAGATATGGTGGTTAGCAAGGTGTCAGAAGCAAGGAGAGCACAATATGGTTGAGATTGTAGGACATAGAGCTTTCAAGGGAAAATATCCTGAAAACACGCTTTTAGCGTTCGAAAAGGCGTACGCAGCTGGGGCAGATGTGATCGAGACGGATTTGCAAATGACCAGCGATGGTGTGGTGGTGGTCAACCACGACTCTGACACGGACCGGATGTGGGACAAAAACCTGGTGATTAGCGAGTCGACTTGGGAGGAGGTCAGGCGATTGCGCTGCAAAGAGGACGGCTCTCTGGCTATGATGACCTTAATGGAGATCCTTGAGTGGGCAGTCAGTCATCCCGGGGCCAAGTTGATGTTGGACATCAAGTTCACCAACGAGAAAATCATCATGATCAAGACGTTCGCTGCCATGCTGGAGGTTAAGAATGACTTGAAATTTTGGCAAGAGAGGATCACTTGGGGCATTTGGATGTTAGATTGGTACGACTTCGGTATCGAAACAGGAGTACTGAAAGACTTTAGAGTCATCGTGATAAGTTTATCCTTAGATATCGCGTCTCAATTTGTGAAGCGTTCCCTGTCGTTGAACGATCCTCATTACAAGCTTTTCGGCATCAGCGTTCATTTTGTCTCCTCGTGGACGAGCCGGTTCAGACTAAAGCTGCTACCGACTCTGATGGAAAACGACATCAAAGTATATTTGTGGACCGTCAACAAACCCGTCGATTTCAAGTATCTTTGTGAATTACCAATTTACGGTGCTATCACTGATGACCCGGTCAAGGCTAGGAAATTATGTGAAGGGCAGCCTATGACAAAGCCGTCCTGTACTGGGAAGAAATTCCGGATACCTAGTTTGAGATCTGTGGATGGGCTAAGATTCCATGTCTTTGTCAAGGTCTACACCATCCTTTGTACACTTTTGTTTTCCAAATGGGTCCACATCGAAGTGAGGGGTTGGTCCATTGCTTACGTGATTTTCCTATTTCTTCGCACCATTCATTTTCTTTGAATGCTATATCATGGCACGACTTTTTCTTATACATCTCTTTTACTCTTATATATAAAGAAATATCTATCTATGTATTGTGATCACTATAGTTGCGATACTTTCTTTCATTTCAGATTCGAAGTTTGAGACCCTATTTACAATTTTTCATATCAAATCATAAAAAATTAAGATTAGACCTGATCAATTGATCTTTAAAATACAACCTCGAACTGTTAACAGTGTTAGTTTTTAAATAGGTATATACATAAGATAACTGTTAATAAATATTGTTGTTCAAACTGGAATAGGAGGAAGAGGAGCTTTTATCTTTTGAATTTCTTGGTTCTCCTTGTTTTGGTTCTTCTTATCCTTTCTGTACACTCTTACGTTGCCTGGTGCAAACCCACCGTTCCCAAATAAAGCCCATTCAGGTGTCTTTTCTAAATAATCCATATACGTGAAATCTTTGCCTGAGTTTAATAGTACGAAAAACTTGTCAAAATCGATATGAGTGTGCCATTCCCCGTTTATCTTGAATTTAGTATCAGCAATCAGTAAACAGTTGGAGTGTGCATGCTCGGCAGCAATGTCGTAATATAATCCACGCCTCTGTAACTCCGCTGTAAATGCCTTCACAAACTTTATACATTCTTCATAGAACGGAATGTTTTGCATAGTTAAAGGATTACCATTCCCATCGGATGAACCACTGAACGTAGCTCCTTTAACTTCAATAAAACATGGGGATCCGCGTTGAACCAAGTCAGCATATGCACTGACGTCACCCATATTAAAACCTTTCACCAAAGTTAACCTGAAAACCGTCCTTTGATGATTTTGCACAGTTTTCAAAATTTCTAAACATTCCACCATTCTCTCCCAGAAATCCTTATATAAAGGTCTATCCACTTTTTTCAGTTCTGTCTTTGTAGGAGCATCAATGGAAACATACAACTGAGTGACTTTAACGATATTTCTCAAGGCTTCTGGATGTTGAGCATTACACACAAGAAAACTGGTTATCCCCTTTTGATGTAGTAATTGAACAAATTTGTTGATATGAGGATAAAGTATAGGTTCACCAACAAGAGACAAGGCACAATGACGAACTTCAAACGCCTTGGCGAATCTTTCCGCAATGACACCAGGCACACCTCGCATCTGTTTAATCATGGAATAATGTCCCTTAAGGGCATTTTCCAAAATATATTCTGGTTCATCTACTTCCCATCTCCAGTTTTTGGACACAGGATTCGTACCATGTCTCCAACAAAAAACACACTTAGAAGAGCATGCCAAAGAAGGCGTTAATTCCATACATCTACTAGACGCAATATTGAAAAGCGACTTCTTATAACACGATCCTTTACCACGTAGTTCGTTCTTGGTCCATCTGCAGATCTTGACACCTGAATGAGAACCGATGACTTTATAGCCTTGCTTTGTCAAATTTTTATATGTTGGACTATCTTTCGCTACCATTTGCTTGATTTCATCGGCACTCGAAAATTTTCCGTTGTTATCTTTACCGCCAATATCTTCCACATCGCCCAATTCATCACTACCGTTATCTTCTTCTCCTTCATCTTCTTCGGAATCTGCGTTTTCGTCGTATTCATAAATGATCGGTTCATCATCCTTCAACGTCTCCGCTAACAATGAAGTCCATTCATCAATTTTTGTATTTCCGCTCGTTTTCATACAGATTTCACCAAGAGGGAAAATCCTTCTGCCACCTAAACGAGAAATCCAATGATCAGCCCTCTTAGCTTGGTAACAAAATTTTTCAGGCCATGATTCAGAATCACCAAGTCCAAGAACTGTATAACCAACCAACTTGCGCAGTGGAAAACTATCTACTCTGAAATCATTAGCATTCTCTTCCAAAGTTTGTAGGAAATAGTCCAAGGGACAATCGATATCATAAGAGGGTAAAACAAGAACATAGAGGGCATTTTCAGCGGGGACGTCCACAAAATAGTCATCAAAGTCGGATAGGTCATCAAGGTTCAAAAGTTTTGGTTTGTTAACTAATTCATCTAGTCCTGTTAGTTTATCGAAAACGGTCGTCGCAGCTTTGGAAGCTGCACCTTGCAAGGAACTATACAGCACATATATCTGGGAACTCAAAAGCGTTTCGTTTGAGATAGTAAGAGCAGTCTTAATCAATCCATCCTGACCAATTTTCTTTGAAACACTTAATTTTTTACCTATTTTGGATTTTGATGAGTTATTCTTGGAAAATACCTTGGGAGTTCCAGATCTCTTCTTAGTGGGTTTCTTGAATACATCCGTAAAATCTACTGTCACAGGGAAGTTTTTGGATTCTTGAACTTGAGGAACAACGTCAACGTTTTCGTTTTCGTCTTCGTCGTTACTAGTTTTTTTCTTCGAGGAACAACATCCTCCTCCTTTTCCCTTCTTCCCATCCTTAGAAGAACAACACCCACCTCCGCTTTTCTTCTTACCGTCTTTCGAGGAACAACATCCACCACCACCGGCGCCATTTTTCTTCTTTTCAGAGCAGCATCCACCAGTCTTTTCACCATCTGCATTTTTCTTATCACTACAGCATGATTTCTTCTTTTCTGGGCTAGAAATCACTTTCTCCTCCACCTGACCACCAGCCTCATTACAATAAATACCATAGCCTACTAAGATCACCAGCGCTATAGAAAACCTCCCGCCAAAATATAAATATGCAGCGATTAAAGTACCAACACTTACTGCTCCAGCTAAACTAAAACCGTCCATAGTTCGCTTCCTATTACAGCTTTTTTATTACTTCGAGCGAACAAACGATGCCAAAAAATATGGACCTGATATACTCACGTTAGGCTCCGATGCAAAAGCCACTGGCCAAAGCTCTTTTCTATTTTTTATACACAATATCGGGCATCGCTAATTATTTATGGCGAAAAATTTCGTCAAGATTAGATATGGAGTACCCGGATC
This sequence comes from Saccharomyces eubayanus, assembly GCF_001298625.1. Lineage (NCBI taxonomy): Eukaryota > Fungi > Ascomycota > Saccharomycetes > Saccharomycetales > Saccharomycetaceae > Saccharomyces > Saccharomyces eubayanus. The sequence continues at coordinate 140,405 of NC_030975.1, read as the reverse complement.
ATTTCGACCAATGAAATCGCTTTTTGTTACTAATTGCGTTACCAAGGTGAAGATGTAATACTATACATTCTATTGTTCGTGTATTCTATAAAAAACAGAAGGGTTCGCTACTTGCGAACCAGAATGGTATCGCCTGAAGTAGACGAGGCTCTGGTGAAGGAGTTAGCACCTACGAATTGGATTGCGTGGTCCACTTGTTTCAAGTCCACGTTATCTTGCTTGCCGAAGTACTGGGCATGGAAAGCCTTGGAGTCATCCGAGATATATGCGGTGTTCCCAGAACTAATGTACTGCTGTCCCACCCACTGATATTTTGTAGGGAATGACTGACACCTAGCCTTCACTAGGACCCACAGGACCAACAAATCGTAGGTGGATTCGAAGACGAGCTCTTCATCATCTTCACTACTAAACAATGAAGGGAGCTCAGTTTCTGTAAAAGCAGGGTCGTTCTTCAAGATTTTGTTCATAGTTAGTAGTCTGTTCTTGTTCTCTGATAGCATTGTCTTCTCTAATCTTTTCAATCGCGCTACAGATTCCTTTAGTATTTGTTTTTGACTTTTTCTATAAATATCAGCACAATAATATCTGTAGGAATTGATATTTGATGAATCAATTGGTGTAGCTCCTAAAATGTTGTTCAATTTACTTTCCAATGCATTTCTTAACATTTGTATACCTTCGAAACGGGCTCTCAGATCATGCAAGGTTTCCTCCTCAGTCTTCGATAGGTAAGTGAAAAGATTTAGCAATGGCTCTAAACTTTGCTCATTTTGCGTATTAATGAAATAAGTTACACCGTCTGCGTAATCCGTAGCATCACGAGCTGCCTCACCGTCTTGTCGGTTAGAATTCTTATCTTCAAAGGCAAATGTTGTGTAATCTGAAAGTGTAGGCAGTTTCAGAAGAGGTTCCTTTTCAAGAATTGCAGAAATTACATCTAACGGCAATTTTATTTTTAAAGCTACTGAGTCAAAAATGTTATCTTCCAAGACAAACCCGTATCCAGACAGCAACTCTTCATTCCCCTTACCGCCATAATTGTTGAACAGTTCTTGCCCTTGGGCTACAGTCCCCATTTTTTCATAGCAAAACCATCCATTTTCAGGATACCATTTAACTTTGGAACGGTAGTCATGGTTTAAAAGGTCAATAATGGGAAGTAATACGATAGAATTTTCTGGACACTTCCCGTTCACCACATATTCAGGGAACGCTCTTGAAGTGAATATTAGTTGCGACCATAGAAATGCAGAAAACGAATACCAAATGGTTGGCGTTTGAAGTTCAGTCCTCTTCAAGATTCGTTCATAAAGAGCCTCGTATGCCATCCCGTCAAGCGTGCGGTATATCTGAATATCATCTGCCACTTTTTCTAAATCAAATATATCGGAAGAGGTGATCAATTCAAACCATTCTTTGAATATGTTCGCAAATTTCTCATGAATAGAATTCCCCAGGTTCGTAGATGCTAAACACTCCAGCTCGCTTGAGTTCCAAATCAATGGTGAGTTAAGCTGCAAGGGTAACGCATCCAAGTAAGGTTTGAATTTCTTGTTCACGCAAACATTATCCACGATGGTATCATTATATTTATCGAACTTTATCTTAGCCAAGAATAATTTCAACCATCCGTTGATATTCCCAGTGGACTCATGGAGCTTGAAGCATTTTATGGGCAAACTTCTTGAAATGATGATCTCGGGAGGGATCTTGATCTTTGGTTCATCCATTTCTTTTTCACATACACAAAGAATGCCCTTGAGATCGCTGTATGTAAACTTCAGTCCCTCTGGAACCACCACACCAAAGGACGCAGCCCATTGAAGAAGTGCTTCTAATATTTCTGGAGACATAGTTACTTCTTCCGTCTATATGTTCTCGCTGCCTCATTTTTTTAACTAGTTTTACCTGTTCTGCTATATCTTTTACTTTAATTTGACGCGTTTTTCCTCCGCAGCGTTTAATTTGTTTACCATTTATAAGAAGTAGAGGTAAATATATAAAAGGCAAATCGTCCAAGTACAAGCACAGAAAAGCCAGATTGGTATTCGGAAAAGGTACTGTGGATTTTCTGATAATTCTGCAGCAAGAAAAGAGGAGTATGAAGCGTAATAGCCTGGTAAATGTCAAACTGAATGCAAATTCGCCATCAAGAAACCCAACAACAAGACCAAATACGTCCAAGATTAATAAGCCATGGAGAATATCCCATTCTCCACAACAAAGAAACCCCAACTCGAAGATACCTTCACCTGTACGAGAAAAATTAAACAGACTACCTGTTAACAACAAAAAATTTTTGGAAATAGAAAACTCTAAGATCCCATCACCTATAAGAAAAATGACCTCCGCCAAGGTGACACACGAAGAAAAGAAGAAGTTGCCCAAGTATAAATCACTGTCACTCGATGATTTTGAACTGGGGAAGAAGTTGGGGAAAGGCAAATTTGGCAAAGTTTATTGCGTTCGGCACAAGGCTACTGGATACATATGTGCCTTGAAAGTAATGGAGAAAGATAAAATAATACAATACAAATTACAAAGGCAATTCAGAAGAGAGGTAGAAATACAATCGTCACTGAACCATCCAAATTTAACGAAACTATACGGTTATTTCCACGATGAGAAAAGAGTGTATCTGTTAATGGAGTATTTGGTCAATGGGGAGATGTATAAACTATTGAGGTCGCACGGGCCTTTTAACGATATTTTAGCATCAGATTATATCTATCAAATTGCCAATGCGCTAGACTACATGCATAGGAAACACATCATTCACAGAGATATCAAACTTGAAAATATAATAATAGGATTTAATAACATTATCAAACTCACGGATTTTGGATGGAGTATAATTAACCCTCCGGAAAACAGAAGGAAAACAGTTTGTGGCACAATTGACTACCTCTCGCCCGAAATGGTCGAATTCAGGGAATACGATCACACCGTTGACGTTTGGGCCCTGGGGGTCCTTACTTTTGAACTACTAACCGGCGCTCCGCCGTTTGAAGAAGAAATGAAAGACACCACGTATAAAAGGATAGCTGCATTGGACATTAAATTCCCAAACAACATTTCCCAGGATGCACAAGACCTAATACTCAAGCTGCTTAAATATGATCCTAAGGATAGAATGCGACTTGAAGACGTCAAAATGCATCCTTGGATACTAAGAAACAAACCGTTCTGGGAAAATAAAGGGTCATAAAAATGCTGTTCCGCCTGATTGCTTAAACTGCACTAAATAAACACCACTAGCCATTTCTACATATTTCACACGTACGTTAGGCACCCATTTCTTATTATTCATTACTATTTAGTACATCGTGTATTGCGACAATTGATGAAATTTTCTCATTTTTTTTTATTCTTTTCTTTTCGAAAATGAACAGAGAGAAAAAAGAACTAAGTTGAAAATAGCTATTGATCAAGCTTGCTGATATACATTGTTGAGTTAGCTAGGGGTAATACCGAAGAACTAAGAGCAAGTACGAATGGCTAAGGATAATTTAACCAGTTTAATTTCTCAATTGAACATTCAGTTGTCTCAAGATGAGCATTCTCAGGTCGAACAGACTTGCGTGAAATTGTTGAATTCAGGCTGCCAAGACCCAGCAGACGTATTTAGACGTTGTTTGGTGGCTGTTATTCAACAAGATAAATACCAAAGAGCCTTGCACTATTTGAAGAAGTTCGAACACATTGATGAGAAATTCGGTCGCAAATTTGCGTTAGAAAAACTGTACATTTTTTACAAATTGAATAGTTCCGACGAATTTAACTCATTGTACAGACAGATTGTCACAGATGACCTCGATACTGTACTGAAAAAAGGAATCGAGTCACTAAGAGGCATCTTACACGTGAGAGCACAGTACTGTTACAAGAATGGTTTGTATGAAGAGGCTTTCAAAATCTACCAACATTTAGCTAGTCACAACGATAGGGACCAGGACAGTCAAATCGAATTGGCTTGTAACGAAAGGGTTCCACTATCGGTAGTACCAGAATTAATGAACAGATCTCCGTTAGTGACCACCATAGACGAATCTTCCTACGATTTATTGTTCAACGAATCATTTATCCTGACATCCTTAGGTCAATATGATGAGAGCATCAAAATATTGGAGAAGGCCCTACAAGCAGCCACAGATGAAGGTTATAAAAACGATATCAATACCATCAATTTACAATTATCCTTTGTTTTGCAAATGAAGGGGGAAACCACGAAAAGCAAAGAGATATTAAAAAGCTTATTAAAGGAACTAGAAGCATCTTCTCCATTTTATTTGATCTGTAAAAATAACCTGAACGCATTCGTTGATTTATCCAAATATAACACCAATTTTAATCTACTGTTGAGGGAATTAAACGTGGAGAGGTTAAACACTTTCAATTCACAGACCTTCACATACGAGCAATGGTCGAACATTCAACGTAATATACTATTTCTACGTCTGTTCAATAATGGCAAAATTAATTCCCAGGGTTCCATTCTGTCAAAAACTGCTCACAAATATTCTGAGTTAGTGGATAATGTCACTTTGGAAAGTTACAAGACACAAGCCAAGAAACTTTATCATCATGTCACAAAGAGCATCTTAAGTGGCACAGAGGGTAGTGTAATTGGTTTGTTACTGCTAGCTATTCAATTGTTAATAATAGAAAAGGAATGGGAAAATGCTATCAGAATAAGTGAACTATTCTTGAATGAAAGTTGGAAATCATCTTTTGAAAACTTTGACGATTCACAGGCAATTGTATGCTACATTTTATTTGAACTATACAAGATTAAAGGGAGAAACCATTCAAAAAGTATCTTGTTAAAAAAATTAGATTCTGTAAGAATGCAATTGAAGGGAAAAACCCAAGAAAACATACCATTCTGGAAGCACGTTGGGTTCGAACTATTGTCCATAGGCAACATTAAAGAATCGAAAGCTTTACTCAGGGAGCTCTCAAGCTTCAATAAAGCTAACGAAGATGAACTAGTCAACAGAATTGTCTCATCCAATTCTTTGGATATAGCGCAAGGCATAGATTTGGTGAGAAACATTGATGTTAAAGAATTAATTCAACTAGGTGTAAAACCTTTAGAATCTTCTGTAAAGAAAAATAAGGCCACTACAATTAACAAAGTACAAAAGAGGAAAATCCTAGAACTGAAAAAGAAAAGAAAGACTAAGCGTGTGGACAAATTCCTACAAGGCCGTGACGCTTCCAAATTGCCCGATCCTGAAAGATGGCTTCCAATAAAGGACAGATCTACATACAGACCAAAGAAAAAACAACAAGGCGGGAAACAAACCCAAGGTGGTGCTATGAACAAGAAGTCTGAACAAGCCCTTGATATATCAAAGAAGGGGAAGCCTGCTGCCAATAAAAAAGCTAAGAATAAAAAGAAGGCTCGTAAATAAAGCGTAATGAGATTTGTCCTTAATAGATCTTTGAAAATTTTACAAGTTATGTAATATTGTATACGAAACAGAAACCCAACTGAACGAGAGAAAAGCCATCTTGGAGATCATGTTTTTTATTTTCTCAAATAACTCTTTTCCTTAAAATGTTAATTATATGATTCTTTATTATACAGAAAAATATGTTGTATAAAAACAACATAGATAAAAAAACGAAATGTAGACATGTTTTATCATCCGTTCATCGCATTAAGTAAACAAAGTGTCTTCATCTCTCAAATATTCACCGATATCGGCTTGTCTGAAAGCAACAATGGCAGTAGGTTGCATGTTTCTTGACTCAGAGGTACTCTTTGAACTGACACCGAACCCCAATGGAATATCATTCATGCCAAAAACGATAACACCGGCATGTTCTGGTATATCGTCAGACATTTTACCTACATGCGCCTTTAACACATGGTTGCCGTATAGGAATGGCATTTCCCCATTAGGTTTGATCCATATCTTATACTTGGCATGCTTGGCTAGTACTGTCAAGGAAGTAATGTGCAATCTGAATTTTCCAGTCTTCGTGAATTTGCCCAAACAAATACCTAGAGACATCAAGTTGGATCTTGCTACGCTAGTAGCCAATTTGGAAACATGGTCGGGCACGTAATATACTCTATCCTTTTGTAATCTGAAAACATGAGGTAGTTCTTTGTTATCAACCAAAAACGAAATATTTCTACCGATATAGCCAGCCAGCTTTTCGAAAACAACCTTCGTCTCTTCCTCTGTTAATTGTCTCATCGCCAAATATCACTACAGTTGTTATTGGGGTTTCCAGTAACCGAAAATACAAAACACGACACAATAACTCTCACATCATATACCTCTACGCTATAAACCTTGCTTTATTCTAAGCTCATCGCATATTTCAAAAATTTTCATCACCGTGAAACGTGACAGGTTCTATGACACGGGTAACAGTTAGCCGCTGAAAATATTTCCCGTCGTTTCTTTTTGCGCTGAAATTTTTCACTAGAAAGTCATCGCCAAAACTCGAGGGATTGTGATTTAGAAGCACTGACAGACGTTGAAAGCGCTAGCAAACACAGTTAAGCAAGTATATCAAGAATGTCGGAAGAGAATTTGAGACCTAGCTACGATGATGATCAAGTGAACGAGGATGTCTACAAAAGGGGCGCTCAAAGTAAGTTGACCAAGGCTCGTAAGGCAGACTTTGATGATAATAGCACAGAGGAAAAGGAAAATAAAAAGGTCAACAAAAAAGACAAGAGATCAAAAACTGATGACAGACATGTGGATAAAAGGCCAAAGAGCGGTCCACGTTTGGATGAAAATGGCAATCCGCTTCCCAAGGAGCCTCGTCTTCCAAAAAGAAAAGTGGCTGTTATGGTTGGGTACTGTGGTACTGGTTACCACGGTATGCAATATAACCCACCAAATCCAACAATTGAGGCCGCTCTTTTCAAGGGATTTGTCGATGCAGGTGCTATCTCTAGGGACAACTCCAATGATTTGAAGAAGAATGGGTTCATGAGAGCTGCTAGAACTGATAAAGGTGTTCATGCAGGTGGTAATTTGATTTCATTGAAGATGATTATTGAAGATCCAGAGATCAAGCAAAAAATCAATGATAATTTGCCTGAAGGTATTAGAGTGTGGGATATCGAAAGAGTGAACAAAGCATTTGACTGTAGAAAAATGTGCAGTTCCCGTTGGTATGAATATTTATTACCTACGTATTCACTTATTGGCCCCAAGCCCAGTTCTATTCTTTACAGGGACATTGAAGAAAGTAAAATCGAACTACCCGGTGTGTTAGATGAGGACTTAGAATCCAAGGAATTCTGGGAAGAATTTAAGAAGGATGCGGACGAAAAATTCACTCCGGAAGAAATCGAGGCCATACTGGCATATGTTCCACCAGCTAGGGATGAATTCGATCTTAACGAAAAACTGTATCAGAAAGTGAAAAAGTATAAGCAATTAGAAAACACTCACCGTAGAAAATATCGTATATCCGACGCAAAACTGGCCAAATTCCGTGCTGCCACGGAGCAATACCTTGGTGCACACAATTTTCATAATTTCACATTAGGCAAAGATTTTAAAGAGCCAAGCGCCATTAGATTCATGAAGGAAATAACGGTATCCGATCCGTTTGTCATTGGTGAAGCTCAAACTGAATGGGTTTCCATCAAGATTCACGGCCAGTCTTTCATGCTACATCAAATTCGTAAAATGATCTCAATGGCCACGCTAATCACCCGTTGCGGTTGTCCCGTCGAGCGTATTAGTCAAGCTTATGGTCAACAAAAGATCAATGTGCCTAAGGCGCCTGCTTTGGGGCTATTGTTGGAAGCTCCTGTTTTTGAAGGCTACAACAAAAGACTAGAGCAATTTGGTTACAAGGCAATTGATTTTTCTAAATACAAAGAAGAAGTGGACAAGTTCAAAATGAAAAACATTTACGACAAGATTTATAAGGAAGAAGTGGATGAAAATGTTTTCAACGCGTTCTTTAGTTATATTGATAGTTTCAACAAAGTTACTGGAGCACAAGGGGAAGAAACTGCTGAAAAATCTGGAGTCGCCGTACAAAGGAGCATATTTGAGTTTTTAACTGCTAGAGGTATCCCAGGTCTTGTTGATGCACCCGAAAGCAACAAGAAAATTAAGCAAAGAAAAAGAATGGAAGAGAAAGAAGCTGAGAGTAAAGTTGCAGAAAGTTCCAATGCCACTGAGACTGAAGTTGCAGAAAGTTCCAATGCCACTGAGACTGAAGTTGCAGCAAGTTCCAATGCCACTGAGACTGAAGTTGCAGCAAGTCCTATTGCCGCTGAGATTAAAGAACAAAAGGTACAGAAATCTGCAGCTAACTGAGCTGTCTTTTTCTTTCCCGGCGCAATAATAATCGCCTTATCACTTTATAGAATACCTCTTTTTATTTTATATATTATATAATGGCACAGAACAGATTAATTTTTTTTTGTAAATTCATCGAACAGTTGTAACTAATGGCTTTAAACGCCACCGGAAAGTAGTCTTTCCAACCGGGCAATTTCTTCCAACGAGGTGGCTTCTGCCAGCTGCTTTTTCAATTCGTCTCTTCTCTCCACCGTCATCTTGCTCACCACCAAATTCATGATTTCCATCGTCTTATCTCTGGATTCATTGTCTTTTGTTGTAGCATCGATCGCCCTTGGTGTCGTGGCATCCACCTTTCCTGAAAGCTTCAAAACAGCCTTTCTTTCTTCAGTTGTCACATTTTGGAAATCTAAAGTTTCTAGATGCGGTACTAATCGGAGTACTTGCTCTCTATAGTTGGCCAAATGGCAAACTTGGTTTCCTAATAAAGTCAAAGTTTTCAGTGTCTTGGGCGCTCTGCGTAAAAACTGAAGTTCTTCAAACCTTCTTAAGCCATTATTTGACAACGTGAGGTTTTGCAAGTTCATTGGCAACAGTCGACCATCTACATCCACTATATTGTTCCGAGCCAACAGCAATGTGTGTATATCATTTCTGCTCGATAGATCCGGAATTGTGAGAAGTTCATTATTTGTCAAATCCAGGATGTGTGTTGGCTTGGTGAGGTGTTTCAGGCTAGATGGCATGGATTCTGTGTCAGATTCTAGCTGCAGATCTCTTAAAATAACACATTTATCGACGTTGTACTTGCCATTAAAATGGTCAACGTAATATTGCGGAGCATCAAGAACTATGCTTGGGGTGAACTTCATTGTTCTCTATAAAAGCGGCAACCTCTGGTATGCTGATAGCTACTCTTTGCGTGTGAGGTCTCTCTGTCAAACGAAATGTATGATAACTTTATCAAACTAGTATAATATGCTATTCAAAAACAAGAAAGGTCCCATTAGGGCTAATCTTAGAATCAGTTAGGCCGGTTTTAAAATTACTATAAAATATCGGGACTTAAAAACAAGTGAGATAGGGCATTTCCCATTCCTTTAGGGTAATGTTAATTTATGCATATTTTAAGTAAAGAGGCAATTGTAAGAACTTGAGTAAGAGATATACGAAAACCAAGAGAATATTTATATCAGTGATGTCTCATCCGTGTCAATCCAGGCTATTTTCTTTTGGTTTTGTTATGGTTTGCAAGGCTGAATCTCTAAACTTGATTTGTCAAGGAAAAAAGTAGAAATGGTGTTTGCTAAAGAAGATGTTAATTATTCATTATATCTGGTGACCGATTCGACCATGCTTCCACCCGGGACGACCTTGTGTTCTCAGGTAGAAGCTGGCTTGAAGAATGGTGTGACGCTAGTTCAAATCCGCGAGAAGGATACTGAGACAGGGAGTTTCATTGAGGAGGCTTTGGACGTTCAAAAGATATGTAAGAAATACAATGTTCCCTTAATTATCAATGATCGTATAGATGTTGCCATGGCAATTGATGCCGATGGTGTGCACGTAGGCCAGCAAGACATGCCAATCCCAATGGTTAGAAAACTTTTAGGCCCTTCCAAGATAATTGGTTGGAGTGTCGGAAAGCCCTCTGAGGTAGAGACATTGGCTAAATGGGGGCCAGATATGGTAGATTATATTGGTGTTGGTACTCTCTTCCCAACTTTGACAAAGAAAAACCCCAAGAAGTCCCCAATGGGACCTCAAGGAGCAATCGCTGTTTTGGATGCCTTGGAGGAATATAAGGCTTCATGGTGTAGAACTGTTGGCATTGGTGGCCTTCACCCTGACAATATCCAACGTGTTATTAGCCAATGTGTTGCCACTAATGGGAAGAGATCATTGGATGGTATCTCGCTGGTTAGTGATATCATGGCTGCGCCTGATGCTTGTGCGGCTACTGTAAGATTGAGAGAGATGATAGACAGGACTAAGTACCAATTCGTTGATTGCGAATTAAACGAATCATTTCCTACCGCAGTTTCTATTAAAAATGTCATCTCTCAAGTCTCAAGCAACCGCCCACTGGTGCAGCACGTCACCAACAAGGTACATCAAAACTTTGGTGCCAACGTCACTCTAGCTCTAGGCTCATCTCCAATTATGTCTGAAATCCAAAGCGAAGTATCTGAATTAGCAAGAATTCCAAATGCTTCTCTACTATTAAACACTGGATCAGTGGCTCCCATAGAAATGTTGAAGGCAGCAATCAATGCTTATAATGAAGTAAACAGACCTATAACCTTTGATCCAGTTGGATACAGTGCCACTGAAACAAGACTCTGCTTAAATAACACTCTGCTTACTTATGGCCAGTTTGCCTGTATTAAGGGAAATAGCAGTGAAATACTATCCCTGGCCAAACTAAACAATGATAAAATGAAAGGTGTTGACGCCGGCAGTGGGAAAAACGATGATGCATTACTCGCACGCGCGACTCAAATCGTGGCATTCAAATACAAGACTATTGCTGTCTGCACTGGTGAACATGATTTTATTGCTGATGGTACTTTTGGGGGTGAATGCAAGCTTTCTTCAGGTACAGCAGGGGTTACTGCTGAAGGTCTCCCATGTGTAATGATTGAAAATGGTTCGATCCCCATTATGGGTGATATAACCGCAAGTGGATGCTCACTTGGTTCTACCATTGCTTCTTTCGTTGGTGGGTTAGATCCTACCGGAAATCTGTTTGATGCAGTCGTCGGTGCTGTTCTATTGTACAAGACAGCTGGTAAACTAGCTTCTACTCGTTGCCAAGGAAGTGGTTCGTTCCACGTTCAGTTGATTGACGCATTGTACCAATTATTCCACGAAAACAAACCAGAAAAATGGTCTGCTTCTTTAAAGAAATTCAATTAAACTATTTACAACGTATCAATTTTATAAAGTGAATAAATAATGAGAGAAAACAAAAAAGAACACTACGAACTGCGTTCTTAATGTCTGAAGAATAAATAAATCTTTTCGTAAGTTGTAAAATCACCCGCTAATTTGTGTACGACAGTTTACTTCTTTCACTTGGTAAAGTGTTGGGGTCTTTATCTTGAGCCTCATATTTTGCAATGGTTTTTGCCTTCAAATCCTCTTCTTGTTGTGGTGTTAGCTTTTCTACTTTTACCCCAGGAGGAACAAATTTGAATTTACCTGTAGCAAATTCTCTATCCGATAGCCTACTCAAAACGTATAGTTGGGAGTGAATGTACCCCACAACAGATTCTAAGTGTAGCATATCAATATCTTTTCTGCCACCGAATAGATTTCTCCAAACTGCTGTAGCAAGCGTGGGATCATCTGTAGCAAAGCCCTCGTCATACGCAAACACCGCGCCTCTAAACTGTGAATTAAAGTCTTTCAAGTATTGGTCAGCAATTCTACCAGAATTGACTTTCATTTCTTCGAATAACCTTAGTTCAATATCAGAGAATGTTCTGTCCACTAGTTTTTGTTGATAGTTTCTGCCGTATTTGAAGGGCATAGCTCTCATACGTACAAAAAGCATCCACTCGTGCAATGCAGTAATTTGAAACCATTGTGAAAAAGTACGAGGTAGCTTTAAATCCTCATAAAAATACTTAGCAGTCTCTGATAGCGGTTCGTCTTCATATTGTAAACCTTGATTTTTACAAAGTGTATAATAGTAAGACCCAGCAACAGGTCCTGCTCTGACCCTATCCATATCTAGACGAAACGTACGAATTACCAGCTCACCCAGCGCTTCTTTCCATCTGGGAAGTTCGTACTTCGACGACTCATACTTGCTATGAGCTAAAGGTAATTTTGTTTGCGTGCTTTTTACAGGTGCTTTATTGCTTCCATCCAACGGATCTGAGTTCAGATGTGAACTCTTTGCTAAAAGTTCTGGTGAATCTTGGGTAGCTCCTTTATTTTGCAAAAAAACCGTCGTCTCATGCAAATAGGCTCTTGGGTAAGAAAAAGTAGCCTTTGTTAGGAGGCTTGGGAGTCGGCTTGAAGTTAACCTATTAATTGACATAGCCAAATATTGATCCGGTGAAAATGTTTGCTGCTGCTGACATAGTATTTTTCCAGAATCACACATCCTAAGGGCGTCTCTGAAGAACCAAAATTTGACGTTGTTTTTCTTGCCCAATGAATCCCATAAGAAGCCGGGTAAAAGCTCACAAAATGGTTTAGTTATACTAAGAATGAGTATTTTTAAACCCAAATTCTATACGAAAACAGAAGATATAAACTAGTACTGGGAACTTCTTTGAACTTATTTTAGTGATTAGGATCAAATAAAAGATTCTTTCCTATGACCATCTTCCGAGTCATCTACAGCGATACTGTCATGCCTTGAGAGAAGATGACGGTTTATATCTTTTAATATATCCTGAGCATTAAGATATGCAGCCTCTTTCGACCTTTGAAGTTTTGTCCTGCAGTGTGCCGTGTAATCAATATGCCTATGCCTTCGGTAATTCAAGAGCTTCGTAAGGATATCCTCTTGTTTTTCTATTTTCTTTTCGAAAACAAATTCATCATCAAATGTACTTAACTCTTCCAAATGAAAATCTAAAGGATAAAGTAATTCATGCCGCTTCTCAAAAAATGCTCTTTCATATTCTCCAAGAGAAAATGCGTCTTTCATGAGTGCTTCAGTGATTTCATCCTTGTGTACTCTGAATAGGTTTTTAGCAAGCTTCTCAATACTCAAAGGATGTTTATCTTTTAATATACTCATTGTCTCAATTCTCTCCAACTCTGGCCAAGTAAATGTATTAGTCCTCCACAGCCTATAGTATTTTTTGGAGGCGCGATCAAACTCAATATTCCTTTTAGCCTCAAATTGTTGTTTGTATGATGCTTCGATGCGGTTCATTTTAGATGTCAAAGATTTCTTTAGCCGGTGTTCATTCTCTCCCAGCACGTCAAGTCTATCTACTAACAAGCGTATATCTTCCACTTCGTTAAAGAAAAACCACTGGTGGGGAGAGAGTAACAGTCCTTCAGGAGTTTCTGCTATTATTTTCCTGTGTATATGGGATGGAGCGGTAGATAGGAGCAATGTTCCATTCGAATCAATCATCATTACATCCTCACCATCACCTGTGTGAAAATAAGACCCGTTTGACGATCTGGTTATTGAAAAAACTTCCTTTGTCGCATGGGCGCAGTCACTTGTTTTTGCTAATGATTTCCATTTCCTCAAAGAGGCTCTGTCGATATCCAAGTAAAAAATCGCATCGTCTTCAGAGGGCCCTTGAACCCACAAGAAACAGCAGTTATAATGACAATGACCCGACCAACCAGTAAATAAAGGTGAACCATTCGAATCCATCCAATAATACCGATTTCCATATCTATCTTTGCCTAACATCTCTAATCTTTCGAAATCGCTTTCAATTAGTTTTGCCTCTAGATATGAAATATCTTTTGATAAGCGTGACATTTTTTCCCCATGTTCATTTGCTTTACTTTCACACTCGTTTAATGCATATTTCTCCCTCAATGGATTACTATAAAGCTGATTGAGCTCCTCAGTTACACTTTTCAGCTGTTCTTTCGATATATGATATTCATTTTTAACACTATCTAATTCTGATCGGATCCCATGGTGTAGAAAAGGGATCTCATCTACCAACTGCTTAACACAGCTCGAAAAATTAGAAACTAGATCCACAAGAACCCATAATATATCAATTTTGTCTCTTGTAGATAAATTCTTGCAAAAGTTTTGCCATAATTCCCTCCCCAAATTGTCGAAATTAATGGCTGACGGTACCACCTTTTCTGTAAACCGTTTGGTGATATCAGTATAGATTGCAACATGCATTGTGTCTTGAAGTACCCCCAGCAAACAGATTAACCAATTACCGCCTTCAAATTTCCTATCAGATAGAAGTTCAGCCCAGTTAGTTTTTTCATGATTAAGACATTTTTCTACAATTCGGTCAACAATCGTTTCGTCTTTTTCTTCCCTTCCCTCCTTTTCTTCAATCCATTCCTCCATCACATTGCAAGTCCAATCACCTCTTTTATCCATTATCAGGCATAGTAAAGAACAGACTATTTCAATATAGAGATTAGCTGCTTTATTATAAGGGGATACATCAATAACGTCATTTTTAACAGGCTCACCTTTAAATATCGAGCACTTAAAAAAGTTGGTGTTTTTATCTGTGATAAATTTTCTCACCTCTTGGTTCCTTGTAAAGTTGCTAAGTAGGGTGTAACTCCCATTTGGATTACGAATGTTAGCCGTTTCCCGTTGACATATATTGCCTTTAGTGTCTCGACCATACTTGTCTCTTCGCGGTTTCTTACCCCTTCTAGAATTTCCTTCGCTGTCAACATCAGCAAAGGAAATTTTCACAAATTCATCTACAAGAATTTCCGGATTATTGCATTTGATGCTTGTTAGAAGTTCATCAAAGTTAAAATGTGTAATACCAATAAAGGGCCCGAAAGAATTTAAAAAACGGTATACAATGAGTAATCTTTCTATTGAAAATTGAGCACACTCTCTATACCATTGCGTGTCGGCAGTTTTGTATTCTAGCGAACTATCTAAATACCGAATACTCTTGAATGGGGTCGGTGGTCCTGTAAACGGCAAATATCTGTCATCGAAAATCGACTGCAAAGAATTGTGATCAGTGGAGGTCGCAGTGCCATATATATCATGAAATTTGGTTGAAATCTCGCAACTAATTTTTCGCATTTTAGATGGTGACCTTTCTGGATCAACATCTTCCTCTAGCGGTATGGTTAACGGTGTATATACTTTGCAGGTAGCTGTTTCCACCTCGTCTGGTAAATAATTCACCATTTCTGGAGGGCATGCCGGGTTCACATTATATGTTTTTACATACTTCTGCCTCACCCTCCATGGAGCGTATTTTTTATTGGATACTTTTACCAGTATTTCATTGAGAAAACAGGCCACCAAAAACTTTGAAAAGCGCGAGATTGGTCTTTTAATCTGATCGTGGCCTGCAATGAAAGCCCTCCCCTTAGGTTGCTGATTTGGGTATTCCGTGATAATATGTAATGACGAGATTGGAGCTAAATTTTCCCCAGTTTCACTATCTATGATCTCTTTTGATGGAAACACATCTCTGATAACAAACAAAGTGTTGTCAATGTGGGTACCCTGGAATCCTGATTGGACTTCTTCTTCTGGATTAGGCAGAAGCAAATTTTTTTCTTGGGAATTTTTCAAGCATACTATTTCACCATTGAAGAACCGGTTGCTGAATCGCCGATATGTTTTATCTACAAGAGCTGAAACCTTCCTTGTTGAGTTAAAATTGGCAAAATTTGCTATGGCCTCTCTTAACTCTTTTGGTAAAAGGGATTCGATATTTCTTCGGTGCTCTTCCTCGCTTATTAATGCCCTAAAATACGAAATAAAGTTTCTACCAGTAACTTCACAAGTAAATATTTCTTTTCCATAAAACTCCAATCTTTTCAAATAATTGTCATAACCACTTATACGTTCACCGGTTTCTTTTATTTCCCATGTGTTTCTATCAGTGGTATCTGTGGCCAGCTCTCTTCCATCAAGTTGAACTTCTTTTCTGTTAAGTAAAACCATTATTCCCTTAATGCAACTGGAAAATGTAATATGAAAACAAACCACACTAAGAAGGTCCTTTTGTTAGTTTTGAGTACTCGATGTTATGTTTACACCTAGTAGCATTTCACAAAGTGCAACACAGTTAAAAATTAACGTTACGCGTCACAAGAAAACAGGGAAAACAGGGCTCAACATATGGGTAGGACGAAGATAGTAAATCCATATAAAAATAGATCCCTAGAAATCACTTCATCCACAGAACGAGTAAGCCGTAAACACTTGTGTACATGTGCCACTATGTACCTTGCCAATAGTGTTATTTTTTTGCACCCTGAGAACATTTATTACTAAGAGCAGGAATCGTATATGCCAGCATCTGTATATTAGAAAGCTGCCAAGCTAAAATTCAATTGGTAGCACATTTCAGAAACACAGCGGTGCCATCCCAACACTCATATAGATGATGTTTCTGCCTATTTATTAAAGTGGCACTCATGGATTTGGTGCCTTAGATTTCTTTTGTTTTTTTTTTGGTTGGCCTTCGGTAAAATGAAAAATTTTCAAAGCGATGAGCTAAAGTAAAATTTTGAATTTAAGGAAAACTATATACATTAATATGATGAATATATCGTTTGGTAAATAAGATCTTTCGTTACAACTACCCAAGATATTTGCGAGCCATGGAGCAGTCTAATAAACAGCATCGTAAAGCGAAAGAGAAGAACACAGCCAAGAAGAAGCTGCATACACAGGGCCATAATGCAAAGGCATTTGCCGTTGCAGCTCCAGGTAAGATGGCAAGAACTATGCTAAGATCAAGCGATGTTAATGAAAGGAAACTGCATGTTCCCATGATTGATCGTACCCCAGATGACGATCCGCCTCCTTTTATTGTTGCTGTCGTAGGTCCACCAGGAACAGGTAAGACCACTTTAATCAAGTCCTTAGTGAGGAGAATGACAAAAAGTACTTTAAATGATATTCAGGGCCCCATTACTGTCGTTTCGGGTAAACATAGAAGGCTAACATTCTTGGAATGTCCTGCAGATGACTTGAATGCGATGATCGATATTGCCAAAATCGCAGATTTGGTTCTGTTGTTAATCGATGGTAATTTCGGTTTTGAAATGGAGACAATGGAATTTCTAAATATTGCTCAACACCATGGTATGCCAAGGGTTCTCGGTGTAGCTACTCATCTTGATCTGTTCAAATCCCAATCTACTTTAAGAGCTTCTAAAAAAAGATTAAAACATAGATTTTGGACAGAAGTTTACCAAGGTGCAAAGTTGTTTTATTTATCCGGTGTCATGAACGGAAGATATCCTGATAGAGAAATTTTAAACCTTTCCAGATTTATCTCTGTTATGAAGTTTAGACCATTGAAATGGAGAAATGAACATCCTTATATGTTAGCTGATAGGTTCACAGACTTAACACATCCAGAGTTATTAGAGACCCAAGGACAGCAAATTGATCGTAAGGTCGCCCTTTATGGTTATTTGCATGGTACTCCTTTGCCATCTGCGCCAGGTACCAGAGTACATATTGCTGGTGTTGGTGATTTTTCAGTCGCACAGGTAGAAAAGTTACCAGATCCATGTCCAACACCTTTTTATCAGCAAAAATTAGACGATTTTGAACGTGAAAAGATGAAAGAAGAAGCAAAGGCTAACGGAGAAGTCACCACGGGTTCCACAACAAGAAGACGTAAAAGATTGGATGATAAAGACAAGTTGATATATGCACCAATGTCTGATGTCGGAGGTGTGTTAATGGATAAGGACGCTGTGTATATTGATATTGGGAAAAAGAATGAAGAACCAAGTTTTGTCCCAGGTCAAGAAAGAGGTGAGGGTGAAAAATTAATGACAGGTCTACAAGGTGTCGAGCAAAGCATTGCAGAAAAATTCGATGGTGTCGGTTTACAACTGTTCAGCAATGGTACTGAACTTCATGAAGTCAATGAAGATGAAGACCTAGACGTTGAGGATGAAGAAATCAGTGAAGAGGATGAAAGAAAAAGCAAGGGAAGAACTACTTTGAGACAACCAAAGATTTATGGTAAGTCAGTTCAGGACGAAGATGCAGACATCGATAATTTACCAAGTGATGAAGAAAACTACGCAAATGATGATGACGTAGAAGGTTCTGCACCAAGAATGGTCGAAATTGATTTTAATGACGCTGATAAACAAGACTCGGAAAAACTAGCCTTGGAAACCGACTCAGAATTTGAAGAGAGTGAAGATGAATCCTCTTGGGAAAGAAATGCAGCAAACAAGCTGAAAAGGACAGAAAGTAAAAATAGAACTTGGAATATCGGCAAGTTGATATACATGGATAACATTTCACCTGAAGAATGTATAAGAAGATGGAGAGGCGAGGAAGATAATGGCGAATACGAAAGTGACATTGAAGAGAATGTTGACGATGAATTTTTCAAAAAAACAGATGGAACTGTTACGAAAGAAATTATTAAAGAAGACTCGATTGATTTGGAAAAGTTCGCTCCCTACTTTGATACTTTCGAAAGGCTTGCTAAGAAATGGGACAATGTTGATTCCATAAAAGCTCGATTCCTCGGTGCTGGGATAATGGGCAACGAGAAGGCAAAGAAAACTTCTGATGGAAACGACGAAGAAGCATATGGTGACTTTGAAGATTTAGAAGACGAAAACGGTTCTGAAAGTGCAGAAGAAAATGGTAGCGAAGAAAATGAAGAGGAAGACGGAGATGACAATTCATTTACCAACTTCGATGCTGAAGAAAAAAAGGATTTGACTATGGAACAAGAAAGAGAACTAAACGCCACGAAGAAAGAAAAATTACGTGCACAGTTTGAAATGGAGGAAGGTGAAAATTTCAAAGAAGATGACGAAAATAATGAATACGACACATGGTACGAATTACAAAAGGCCAAGATCTCCAAACAGTTAGAGATTAATAATATGGAATACCAAGAAATGACCCCGGAACAACGTCAAAAAATTGAGGGTTTCAAAGCTGGCTCTTATGTGCGTATAGTCTTCGAAAAAGTCCCAATGGAGTTTATTACAAATTTCAATCCAAAGTTTCCCGTTGTTATGGGTGGTTTGCTACCAACTGAACTAAAATTCGGTATTATCAAAGCTAGATTGAGAAGACACCGTTGGCATAAAAAGATTTTGAAGACCAACGATCCATTGGTCTTGTCTTTGGGTTGGAGAAGATTCCAAACCTTACCAGTTTACACGACGAGTGATTCTAGAACAAGAACGAGAATGTTGAAATATACGCCAGAACATACGTATTGTAATGCTGCTTTCTACGGTCCTTTGTGTTCTCCAAACACGCCATTCTGTGGTGTCCAAATAGTCGCCAACAGTGATACTAGAGGCGGTTTCAGAATCGCAGCAACAGGTGTTGTTGAAGAAATAGACGTGAACGTTGAAATTGTAAAAAAACTGAAATTAGTAGGGTTTCCTTACAAAGTTTTCAAAAACACAGCTTTTATCAAGGAAATGTTCTCAAGTGCAATGGAAGTCGCTAGATTTGAAGGTGCACAAATTAAAACTGTCTCAGGTATCCGCGGTGAGATCAAGAGAGCTTTGTCAAAACCCGAAGGCCACTTTAGAGCCTCCTTTGAAGATAAAATTTTGATGAGTGATATTGTGATATTAAGATCTTGGTACCCTGTTCATGTTAAGCGATTCTATAACCCAGTTACTTCTCTGTTATTGAAGGAGAAAACTGAATGGAAAGGTGTACGATTAACCGGTCAAATTAGAGCCGCTATGAGTTTGGAAACACCATCTAATCCAGATAGTGCATACCAAAAGATCCAACGTGTTGAGAGACACTTCAACGGTCTAAAGGTTCCAAGGGCTGTTCAAAAGGACTTACCATTTAAATCCCAAATCCACCAAATGAAACCCCAAAAGAAGAAGACTTATATGGCCAAAAGAGCTGTCGTTTTGGGTGGTGATGAAAAGAAGGCAAGATCGTTTATGCAAAAGGTGTTGACGATCTCAAGAGCCAAGGATAGCAAGAAAAAGGAACAAAAGGCTGATCAACGTAAAGAAAGACTAAAAAAATTGGCCAAGATGGAAGAAGAAAAGGCACAAAAGGACAAAGAAAAGAAGAAAGAATATTTTGCCAAGAATGGTAAAAGAACAACCATGGATGGTGACGACGAGTCTCGTCCACGCAAGATGAGAAGATAAATTCTCAATATATATATATCTATATATGTATATTTTACATGTAACATATTTGTACTTCAACCCATTATATTGAATGATCTGGATACAAATGATGTACGTAGAAAGGTAGGTAATGCACCCTCTATGTAATTTCTTGATTATTACAAAGCTGTTGAATTTATGTGAATATCATATATAAATGATACAGATATATATATAAGTCAATTAAATATATTGAGATAACCATTGGAAGGCCTCTAAGTAACCATTTCTCATGACAACGGAACACATGAAAACTTCGACTGGTCTTTGACCCTCAATTCTTTGGGAACCAGTGGTGTTCAATAAGCCTAAAGCAGAACGTAATTCTGCTTCAGAAACAGCATTTGGAGCATCGATCTTGTTACCAAGGATGACAAATGGAACATCTTTCAATTCAGCAATGTTGAACAGGGCATCTAACTCAACACGGGCTTCATCAAATCTTTCAGGATCAGCAGCATCGACTAAGAAGACAATACCATTCACTTCTGGGAAATAGTCCTTCCACAAACGACGAGCTTGAATGTGACCACCCAAGTCGAAAGTTGTGAACTTGATATTACCGATTGCCAATTCTTCAGAAGTTGGATGCCATGTTGGTTGTAAAGTGGCTAATCTATCGTTCTTTAGCATATGTAACAATGTGGTCTTACCGGCATTATCTAAACCTAGGAAAAGTAATTTACCATGCTTGTTCCACAAACCAAGGGAGGCCAATACATCTCTGACTGTACAATAAAATGAAGTTAGTAAAAAGCACAATCTCTGGGAAAGGAGAAGAATTCAAACTGAGAGCACTGAAAGCTAACCGCATTAAATCTAAGCATTCGAGAAAAACGAAAAAAACGATAACATACACCATCCAAAAATATCCCAACCAGCCATTATTCCAACTTTATATTGTTTATTATAGTGATGTCTTAAAAAAAAGAAAAACTAATTTACAGAACTACTACTCCTTTATCTCTAAACCTAATAATAACTACCTACTTAACAGGTAAGTCTTTTTCCTTCTTTTGGTTTTTATGCGATCTCTTGCTCAATTTTTCTAGTCAACGCGTTGAAGACGGAGTTGTCGGGTAATACGAGCGTATACGATATAACAGTATAACGTATAATAATGCGGCATCTTGGGCACAAATCGTGAAACTGTTGTTTCGCAGGGGCTCCTGTAAGATACCATATACTAAGAGTCCTATTGCGGGGCTTCACTTCATGACTGGTTGAGTAGTGATATTTTGCTTGCGTTATGAAAAAAAAATAAGGATTGAACTAAATACGATAAAAAAAAATAAACGGAAAATACAATGAACCTGCATAATATGTATGCAACGTCATGAATTTCCCAATGCCTGTCTTGTGTCTTCGAGGATGTGCGATGTTTTTTCCAATTTCTCGCAAGTGATCATTAACCCATCGAAGTTCACACTTGCCAAAAATGAAATTTCCAGTTTAGTTAGCAGCCTTTTGGATATTCCGAAAACTTTGCAGATGTAATTTTGAGAATGAACAAAATCTTCTAATAATTTGGTGGCAATACGTATTGTGGATATGATGATCCTATGTGTTTGGTCCTCTTGTAGTTTGGCCTTTAGCTTGATAGGGCCGTTTAGGTCGTCTCTAGTCAGAAAGACTAATTGAAGTAAATAGGTGGCACCGAGGTAGACTATGGCGCCAAACATGCATTTATTCTGAATTCTATCAATGAAATCTTTGAATGATAATGAAGGTGGGTTTTTCATTGTAAAATTAACAAATTTTTGAGGATCTTCGGAGGAAATGGCTAAAGTGTTTGCGTTTTCATCGATTCTCTTGGACAGCTGCAAAATTAAATCAATGTTCTCACGGAATCTCGATAAAGCTTCATCGTCCGATAGATCTGGTAATTTCTTTATTGATTCGTAGTGATCCAAGAGTAAAGATATTCGTCGTAGCTCTTTTTCGTTTTCCTGTTCAGACTCGATGCTCAGTACTTTCAAATCCGGCGGCTCTTCATTGGGGACAAGCGATGGAGGGTAGGGGAAAGAATCGAACTTTGTGTAATCTATGACCTCAGATGACTCATTGGTATTCTCTTCGTTATCACTGGTCGTGTTTCCACTCTCGTGAGTGCGGTCATCAGTATCTACTTGACTATTAGAATTGATCTTGTTCGTATATATTTTCTCCTTATCAGAAGTAGACAGAGCATCATCTAATAAACTGTAACCATGGCGGTCCACGGTCGGAGTACTAGAACTGCCATTTGCTAAGGGATCTAGCAGATAATCGTCGTCATCATTGTCCAGCTCTGTGTCGCTAAGAGCAAAGTTCGACATAGAATCTAAACGGCCAGTGCCCTGAGTTGCTGTGTCACTTTTGGCTTTCCCAGGCAGTTTACCACTGCTGCCTAAAAGTTCGGAATTGAAGCTATTTACTTTGTCAATGTTATTAGCAAGATAATCGTTGAATTCGCTGGCGGACTGTATCAGCTGTTCCACATCCAGTTTTTTACCGGACGGACTCTTCAAGCTCGGATCGATATTAAAGTCGTTATTATGTTGCTGTTGTTGCTGTTGTTGCTGCTGCTGCTGCTGCTGCTGCCTTCGTTTTTCAAATCTCACCCTCTTGGATGGACCATGCAAACTGGATAACGGATCCAACACACCATTTACTTCAGAGAAATTTCTGCTTTGTGAGATGCCCAACTTGAGCGGCAGGTCAAAGACATCCTCCCCTTCGTCATTACCTCTACACATGTCACTATCGTTTTCATCTTCATCGTCATCATCATCGAATTCTGACATACTGCGGGCTAAAACGTCATTAATGAGAGACTTGTTAAGGCCTTCCTCATTAGTCATAATGCTTCTTTTTTATCTGCAAAACCTTAAACAAGCTTCTCTTGATATTATCGTTCCTTATCAAAGCACAGAAACCCCCAAGTGTCTTCCCATCTGGGGATCCTTCTTTGTCTTTTCTGATCTTAAACAAGGGAAACCAAAGCGAAATTCCCTGCAAGTGCCTTTCCGCGCCGCACTTTTCCCTTTGGAGTATTTGATGGTAGTATCAAAGATAACACTGAGATTGGATAATCAGGCGCAAGAGAGAATTGGCTCTATTTCTCAGATATGATCCATGAATATCCTTATAATGACTGGATCATTATGCCATGTGGTTATTAAATGTACTGTAACTCTAAATTGCGATCTTCTTATAATATTAAATAGATATTTTATAAATGTCTTTTATAGAAAAATATAATTATGCTTAGTACAATCTGAAAGCTGGACCCATGGAGGACTTAACGACCAAGGAGCCAACATTTTGCCAGTTCTTCTTCAACAAAGAGACCAAGAAGTTAACGGACATCAAAATTTGGTTAGCCAAAACATCTTCTTCCATTTCGACGTTACCGACGGCAACAGCCAAACACAAAACCTTCTTCAATTGGAACTTGATGGTAGATCTGACATCGGTGACCTTACTGTACAAGTCATCGTTGTGAGAAACTGGGGTTGGGAACTTACCAGCCTTAGACAATTGAGGACCCAATAATCTTGGAACTTGCTTGATCAAGACTTCGGAAGCGATGAAAGCGTTGTACTTCTTGGACAACTTCTTGATCAACTTCTTGTTCTTGTTCAACTTCTTCAAGTCATCAACGGACATGGCGTCGACACCACAGGACTTAGCTCTGTCAACATCGAAAGCATCACCGAAGATACAAAGAGACATGTTTGGTCTTGGACAGATTGGCAATTTCAAAGAACCAGAGAAACGCTTATCTCTTTGAGGGTCATAGTTCTTCAAACCGACTTGCAATTCGACGGTTTCCAAGAAGTTTCTCTTCTTGGTTTCGTTGGAGTACTTCAACAATTCCTTGACGTGTTCTCTGACTTGAGAAGAAGTAATCTTAGACATTTTCGCTGACCTGTTGTCTGTTAAAAGGTAGAGTTAGAAGGATTAACAGTAATAGAACATTTTTCTTTAAATCTAAGATAGCATAGAATACAGTTAATTGAAAAAAAAAAATTCTTCCGCTCGATTCATCGCGCGCAAAAATAAAAAAAGACTGCTTATTTCTCAATCTAAATCCGTGCATTCCTATATAATAATCTATCCTGTATTACAATGATATAGAAGTCTATATTGTTAAAAATACAAAAGTTAATAATAATATGAATATTAGAATATTTATCCTGGTAAGTAGTTGAGTGTTCGTTTCTCGAAGGAAGAGCAATGCAGCAGGATTCTGTGCTCTTTTTTTTCCCGTCTCTTTCCCCCTTAGTCTATCTAAAAAGTCTACAAATAATTAGAATCCAGGATATTTGCCTTTTTGGTAACGTCTTGGGTATTTGGCATGCTGTTCAAACTCATATCTCGTATTGGCATAATGTCCATTTGATTGAAACTGGTTGCATCTTCTGGCACGTTTGGTTCCATCAGATTGAATTCTTCGTCTTCGTAGGCGTTTATTAGACCATTGTTTGCCTCAGATTCTTGCCTCATATGCGAAATACCGGGGTATGATTTGTTGATAGGCGAAGAGTTTGTACTGCCGGTTGATGGCTCTTTCTGTGCTACCTTCACGGGAGTTTTCCTTCTATTGCTGCCAAGCTTACTCTTATTCCTCTTGATGGATAATGAACGTAAAACTTTCTCGGAGAAAGTCGGACGAGTAGTCTCTTTACTACTATTTTCTGCATTATCTGAGTTGGAACCGGTTTTCTCATCGTCGTAATCGACGCCGAAAAGATTTTCGTCACTTTTGCCTTCTTGACTCTTTAATTTGTATTCCCAGTTTTCAGTATGATCCTTTGCCACATTACCTAGAGCCATTAACTCGTTAGCCACGGATTTATTCAAACCGCCCTCGTGGGGAATAGTATGTCTTTGGAAAGATGCTCTGTCATCCTTTGCTGGTTTGAATCTTGAGTCTGGATTCTTGGAAAATACAATAATTGCCGTAAAGGTTAAGATCATTAATAATAACAATAAAGAGAAAGCGGCGTTCATGATGAAAAACACCCAACCCATAACGGCAGACACAGCGTAGTTCTGATTGAATAAGTCTGAGAAAAACATGAAAAGGAACGAATTGACCAAGGTAACAGTGGAAATAAAAATGTTGACGATATTTGTTGGACGGTCCAGATATGGTTTATTACGAATGATGGCAACGAAATATGCTAGATCAATGATAAAAATTGCCAACGCTTGTGTTTTACCAGAAGCTTGTGCAAATCCAATGAATAGCGCCTTAATGAAAACGTACGTCATCAAGACGGCGTTCCACCAATAATGGTTTGCGTTGAACATGGTGTAGAAAAACCCGTACTTGTTTAGGACGTATTCGTCACCATACAATAAGGCGGCTGGGTTGTTGTACATTTCCACGGACTTGCTAGCAAAGAAAATCGTTCTGTATGCAGCCCAAGCCATCAATCCGCATGATAGGATGATAAACAAACATGCAATGACTATAACCCCCGCGGAATCTCTTT
Source organism: Saccharomyces eubayanus (assembly GCF_001298625.1). Lineage (NCBI taxonomy): Eukaryota > Fungi > Ascomycota > Saccharomycetes > Saccharomycetales > Saccharomycetaceae > Saccharomyces > Saccharomyces eubayanus. The sequence continues at coordinate 114,793 of NC_030975.1, read as the reverse complement.
CGGTGAACTCCCAAAAACTTAAAATGGTCAGTTGCGTAAATCCAATGTAGAGGTATCTTAATAAGGAACCCTTTAAAACGGACTTCCAATTCTGTCTGAATTGGTAAAACCGGTCACTTCGTACCCAGCCACATCTTATGCACAGCTCAATACCATACTTACAGGCCATGATAAACCCGGCTAAAAAGTACCCGCATAATACAAAGAACGTAAACCCTGTACAGACGATGGCGGTGTTTTCAATTTTCATACGGTACCCCATTCTTTTGATACCTCTGAAGATCAAAGTGTTTGCGTTACCATACAAGACGTTTTCGGCCCTCTTGTAGATGGAGGTGGCTTTTAGGTAGTCCAGGCCTCTCTGCGTGAGCACAGACATTGTTGTCGCTGTCAAATACAGTGACGCAGAGCCCCCGGTCGCGTCCACGTACCAACGGAAAATCTTCTGCATGAATGTGATACGGATCAACCCCATCGACCAAGCCAGGTTTTCCGACCACGCCGCAGCAATGGGTGGGACGCTATCAACGTGTTGCATCGCGACGACGGCGACGGACTGGAAGTACAAGAACAGCGACATGGTGTTTGCTGAAATGTGCGATGCCGCTGTGGAGCTCCCGAAAGTGGACAGAATGGCCGAGGTCAGCAAACCGATACCGGCTATGACAGCAGTGACCCATTTGACACCGATCTGCGAAACGGTCTTCCCATTGGAAAAGAAAACCTGGATGCACGCCAAATTCTCGCTAACGTTGTTGTAAATGTTAAGCCTCAAGTACGCGTCGATATCCGGCACTTGGTACGCGATCCCGGGAATCATGTCCACGTAATTCTGCGCGATGTACTCGATCGAGTCGATCTGGATGTTACCTGGGTGCACGGGGCAGAACTGCTTCCAGTTCATAGAGCACACGTCGAAGTCCTCCTTTATGATTTTGAACCCGTACGCGTACACGTCCACGTACGCGCTGATGTATGAATCGATCTGCGTGGTCATATCCAGATCATAATGCAGTGCTCTGTCGTCTGGAGAGAACGACACCTCGAAGCTATTGGCCGATAGCTGTGAATTCTCCATGCACGTGACCAGCGACGTCGCCGTCAGCGTCCTTTTCTTGGCTGCCACTGGTGCCACCAGACATGCGCTTATCAGATACCATACTGTCAGTAGTGCTTGCATCCTCGGCGCTGTGTTTGCTCCGCTGTGTAGCAGTGAAAATCCTCTCATTGCTTGCCAGGTGTGATTTTCTTTCTTTATAAAGCTCTAGCTAGATCCGCGCTTGATCTTCGTGCGTTTCTTTTTGCTGTGTGCCTTCGCTTGTCGCTCGTTCTTTCCCAAAAAAATTCCGCAGTTTCCCAAAACGGCAATGTAAAGTGAGATGAGGTTAGTGTTCGAGGTTCCGTTCAAATGCGCATGGAAAGATGCAAAGCAAGATCTGGGAGACAGACCGTGAGAAAGCAAGGACTAATATATGAAAAGGCGAGAGCGAGAGAGAGAGAGCGCTGAGTTCCGGCATAGCACAGACGGCGAAAATGCATTCGCCAAAGCGTCAGAAATATACCCGGCGGGAAATGCATGCGAGACCTCGTTTCGTCATCTGCACGGTACTGGACAATAACGATGGATACGCAGTCATTTGGCGGAGGGGCCATTCGCTTCCCTCTACTACTGTCGTCTGTTCGCCTCC